>NW_017316231.1:0-692 GCF_000935625.1 Nanorana parkeri
TGACTGTTATGCTCCTAAGTGTTGCCAGTTTCTTGCTTAGATCAAGAATCGGGGTTTTCAAACAAGCAACTTGCTCACATCTCGCGCAAATGCATTCCCCCTCGAACGCATGTTCAAGGAACGCATACATTGCGCACGACATGCACCTGGTTGCATACCCACTCATGGAAGACATTATTTTATTTCACCCTTCTTATTTATTTATTTACTTTTATATTATTTTTATGTAAATCGAGACTACTTATTTGTAATTTATTTATCTAAGGTTTAGTGGTTCACAAGTGGCACGTTCAATAATTAGTTTGTTAAACTAAATTTAATTTATACCACCGCCCTTGAATAAGTTACCACCGCCCTGGTTAAACTTCAATTGTTCAAATCCAATTTTTTAACGCCACTTAGCTGCCAGGCACTTTGTTCCCAAGTCCTGTGTGAGCAAGCAAAGGAAGGAAGGAAGCAGAGACAACAAGTATTCCAAAAATCAAGCACTCAATATATCCCAAACAGTTCAAATCCAATTTTTTAACGCCACTTAGCTACCAGGCACTTTATTCCCAAGCCCTGTGTGAGCAAGAAATTACATTTGATTGGCTGTTATGAATGCATTGTGATGTCATAATTACAAGAAGTCAAGAAGTAACAGTTGATTGATGATTGGCTGCTAGAATTTAACAGCCAACTGACTCCCGGGG
>NW_017316232.1:0-691 GCF_000935625.1 Nanorana parkeri
CGCACAGGGCGCCTAAAGGCCTAAGGCCGGCCCTGGTCCTATGCAACGTCTATTTTATTACATAAAATGGACAAGGATCAGTTAAATACAGTGGCATTATAATTTAGGCCAAGGTAACAAAATAAGCAATAATTACTATTTAGAAAGTCGGCTATTTGGTTGCCTTGGCTTTACAACACCAAATTTGTCATGTTTAGCAAACAACAGTCAATAGCCGTAATCGTCAGCAACTCTTCCAACTGCCGCTACCTCCCAACTCCCCCCGCCCGCCGCATCTATATAAAACACTGAGAATATTTAGCCTGTCTGTGTTTGTAACATGGTCACACTGTACGGCCCGGGGAGGTCAGGAGCTATTACATCAATGACAACGAATGGCTTTTTGTGTGCGGCTCTCGCCGGGCCAAGAGGGATGGAAAAATATTTGAACTACAAGAAAGCTCAGTTTGAGCAGACAACATGCCCATTGAACTAAACAAGGGCAGCCAGTGAGCGGGTGGGGGACAAATGCTTGTTCTGCAAGGAAATGTTTATATATATACTAGCTAACACCGGCCCCGCCATGAAACTCGGCTGAAAACATGCAGTTGAGAACCATATATGGACCTTGTTGGTTGTTCCTTGCTGGGTCTTTTACACTACCTGGCCAGAAAAAAAAGGCACCACCTGGATTTAGCTAAGCAAATAGGTC
>NW_017316233.1:0-691 GCF_000935625.1 Nanorana parkeri
CGGCTGCCCTCGGCAGCTTAGTGAATAGACCCCTTAGACTTGTACTTAACATTCATGATGCCCAAGGCATGCATGAATGATACAACTCTTCATATAAACTGCAAAACAGGTGGGGAGTTGGTTTGAAGTTATCCTCCAATAAATTAACATACATGCTTTGGTGTTACAAGCCTTAGCTTAGAGTATATAATTGTAATTGAGTATGCAGTTGTAAACAGTGGTCATTTTTAATTATGGGGCATTTTACACTCTAAAGCACTAAGGTCTCTACAGCTATTAACACAGGAGCTGTCTCCTGTGTCTGTCTACTGAGCTGTCTACAGATTCTGAATAAAATAAATAATTAATCCGAAGGTATCCAAATTTTACGATAACGAAATTCCGATGCATCCAAATGTTTTTCCGAATGTCATTCTTACAACGTTACAATAAAAAAAAAGCATGGACTCCCCTCCCCAATTCATACCAGACCCTTCAGAAATTTTAGGGGGGACCACAATGCGAAGAAACAAAACAAATTGTGGGAACCCCCTAAATCTCTAACCAGATCCTTGTTTCAAGCAGCAGCCTGGCAGAGCAGGAAAAGGGGGGACAAGTATGTGCCCCCTCTCTGGCACCATACCAGGCCACATGCCCTCAACATGGGGAGGCAGCTTTGCCGGGAGCAACATTCTGTGACAGCTATCTGCCC
>NW_017316234.1:0-691 GCF_000935625.1 Nanorana parkeri
ATACTGATTCTCTATACTGATTCTCTATACTGATCTCTATAATGATTCTCTATACTGATATCTATACTCATCTCTCTATTCCGTATTCCAAATTCCATATACCGAATTCCATATTCCATATTCCAAATTCCATATTCCATATTCCATTTTCCATATTCCAAATTCCATATTCCATATTCCAAATTCCATATTTCAAATTCCATATTCCAAATTCCATATTCCAAATTCCATTTTCCATTTTCAGTATTCCTTATTCCAAATTCCAAATTCCATATTCCAAATTCCATATTTCAAATTCCATTTTCCATATTCTGTATTCCGAATTCCCAATCCCAAATTCCATATTCCATATTCCAAATTCCATATTCAATATTCCAAATTCCATATTCCAAATTCCAAATTCCATTTTCCATTTTCAGTATTCCGTATTCCGAATTCCAAATTCCAAATTCCATATTCCAAATTCCATATTCCAAATTCCATATTCCATATTCCTAATTCCTTTTTCGATTTTCTATTTTCCATATTCCATTTTCCATTTCCATTTTCCGTATCCCGTATTCTGAATTCCAAATTCCATATTCCAAATTCCATTTTCCATTTTCCGTATTCTGTATTCCGAATTCCCAATTCCCAATTCCAAATTCCATATTCCATATTCCGAATTCCATATTCCATATTCCAAATTCAA
>NW_017316235.1:0-691 GCF_000935625.1 Nanorana parkeri
AATACAATACGCTCATACATTTAAAGTAAGATTGTAAGTATTCAAACAAAATAATGTATTGCGTTTTATGCCTTGTACCTACTTTCCATTGTATATGACTGCAACAGAATAATAATAAAAAATGTTATTCAAAAAAAAAAAAACAGATGCTTAGCATTGTTCTCTCTGCATCAGCTCTGTATTTTGCAAAGATCCATATGTTCAGCTTTGCTATAAAAAATCAATTTATTTTTGGACATACCGAATGCAACTGCAAATTCGGTTTCTGGATGGCTGCCTAAAAAAGTATTAAATTGTCATTCGAAGGAAAACTACAGTTACAAACCACTTTTTATGAAGGGAATCTCCAGGTCTTCTGGAAATCCCTTATTTGTTTGGAACATTCCTGAAAACAGGTGATGTCATTTCAGATCTATAGCGCCACTTGCCGTTGAAATTATGAAAAAACATGCATACAATGATTTTCTTTGTGAATCTTTGCACTTAAATGGCTGGATTTCAAATACCACTCCAGTCAAAACTTTTTCTAGTTCTGAACAGAGTAGGGAAGTGTAGTACCTTTGTCAGTTTTTTTTTTCCTGGATCCCCGTTGGATGCCCCCACTTCCATTTTTTTACATTTTTAATGATCCGTATGCAGGTTCACCTACAGAAACCTTGTTACGACTTTTACTTCCTCTAGATAGTCAAGT
>NW_017316236.1:0-574 GCF_000935625.1 Nanorana parkeri
GTCAGGAGTAAATAAGGCAGAGTACAGGGGTGTAGTAGACTTACCTCTCCTAGGTTCCGGTTACATTGTTCGGCGCCGCCTCCCCTTCAGCGACGTCACGTGGCTCTTCCCATGTATACAATTGCCCGGCGTTCGGGTATTGACAGTAAACGCCAGGCAATTCAGAACATCACTGTCACGCTATACCGTAGTGGGGGAGATTTTTACCCACCCATATGGTGTTTGTTTTTTTAACTTAAAGGAATCATACAATAGTAGACAGGGATTCTGCTAAATGTATTCTACGGCCCAATACGTGCTGCCAAAAACTAAACTGTTGCAGATGCAGGCCCCAAAAACAGTGGTGGTTCCGTAACACCGTGTGCAGTTTAGGTCATTGCACAAACCTATAATATAAAGCAATTCTTTATTTTCTATGTCACCTCCAAGGGTGAAAATCTTCTTCCTGCCTGTCAGCAATTTATTTTGTTTCTGTTCACTGAGCCACACATGTGCAGCTCGGTGCACAGGCTAAGTGCAGATGAATCTCCATGGATTGAACTCCATGGACATGTGTCTTTTTTCAACCTGACTA
>NW_017316236.1:1931-2621 GCF_000935625.1 Nanorana parkeri
CAGTGTCAGGAGAGAGGAGGGGACCCTGCAGCATACCTCATCCCGCTGGGTGAACGTCCCCTGCTCTCTCAACCAGATAGCCGCACATGTGCGATGACGTCATAGCGCACGCACGAGGGGACGTCACGCGCACGTGCAAAGACGACACAGCGGGATGACACCACCCGGCCTCGGGACGCCCCTGACTGGAGCCACTGTCTTCTCAACCTGCACTTAGGTGAATTTGAGCACAGCCACAAGACTTGCTATTAATAAAGTAGTTACTGTGCTATTATAAAGATGTTATTATTTGCACTCCATAGTGCCTTATTCAAAACTAATAATAATTGCTCTGAATGTATGGAGGCTCATGATGTGTAGGCATATGGTTGTGAAATGTTATCATATCTCATATATTATATAAATCAACCATTGAAAGAAAACTGAGAAAATACAGCGCCCTGACCAGCTGCTAGTGTAGACTCGGTCATTGTGACCTGTCTAGTTGTAGTTGCGATTTCCATGGTTACCGTTCATTCAGCTATCTGCCGCCACCGCGCAGGAACGTCCCATCATCTCCATGGCAACAGTGGACGCTTCCTGTGCCGCCTCATGGCGTTCTTCGGGCTTACCAACCTCGGTTATCAGACTCCTTTTCTGGCCGCCCGAATTCAGGAAGACCCGGGTGAGATTACGGGTGGGAGCCGCCTG
>NW_017316237.1:0-690 GCF_000935625.1 Nanorana parkeri
AAAAGACTTAACCCCATAGTTCTCCTTTAATGAAGAACTCCTGGTTTTGGAAAAATTAACCCTTGCAGTGGGGCTATCTCTGCACTGCCTGGGTTAGCTGCCCATTTTCTCTCGGGGCAAAAATAAAGAAATACTCACCGATCCTCTATCCCACCTGTCTGCTAGACTTGTCCCCAAAGCCCTTTATCCCCCATGCTTCAGCGTTCTAAAGCTGGCCATACACAACTTAATTTTTTTATACAACCCGCAATTTGAATGAAAAAAAAAAAGAAGAAGATTCCTCTATCACAAAGATTTTCTGACTGGCTCCTTCAATCAGCCAATCGCGAAGAACCAGACGAAATTCATATAGTGCATGGCCACCTTAAGTCCTGCTGACGTCATCATGTCCATTCACCTGTATTTGATGAGCAGTTGACCCCTATAGTGCAGGGGTAGCCCCAATGCAAGAGTGAATTTTTCTAAAACCTGGAGTTCCTCTTCTAGGAATTCATGTTTCCAGATAGGTGCTATCATCTGAACTTAAAACCTTTGATGCCAGTGCCTCAGGTTCTTTTTTTCCTTTTCCTCTTCCTGTCTGCTTTGTAAAAGCCAACTTGCCTCCCTGGGAGCTTATTAGAACTGAGGAGGCTTACTGACAATGTCTACCAAATGTCCTTCACCCCTACAGGCTGAAATAATGTTAAGTGC
>NW_017316238.1:0-690 GCF_000935625.1 Nanorana parkeri
TCAGGAACCTGACACAATGGGTACCGATCCCTTTGCTCTTCTGCCACCTGGCACAGCTGGTACCTTTCCCTCTGGTCATCGGATTCGTCTGTTTGGTACTGTAGGATGCAGCGTGGTTCATTATCCTAAGTGGACAGAAGTAAAATAATTTTTACTACTCAAGACTTTCCTTGTTTCAAAGTATAGTTCTCAATTATGAGTCCTTAAAAAACATTTAGAGCAATGTTCTACCATCTGTGTCCTTCCTGAATGTCATTTGTGTCTTTATAATTTGACCTTTCATAACTGGAATTAGCAGATTTAAAGGATAACCCTGGTCTGAACAAGACCTTTTCTACAGCTCCTAACATGAAAGTGGTTTAGATCTCTAGGACATTTTCAGATGTCTGAATGGCGTGAGGACCCACAGAAATCAGCAGGCAACCAAGAATTTGACACATCCAGAAGAGCTCTGTATTCACTTAGCACATACAAGGCCACACTCTGTTCTCCTTTGAGTGAAAAACAACTTTATTGTTCAAGTTCCAGCATGAACACTAACTCTCCAACACAATACTTACTGACGCATTTCGCCCCCTAGTGGAGCTCAAGAAAGAAGTAAAGCCAAACCTTTTGGGTCACACTTGTACAGCTGCAGTGTCCCAATCCAGCTCTAAGTATTGGGAAGAGTATATTTTACTCCCCCAATAC
>NW_017316239.1:0-690 GCF_000935625.1 Nanorana parkeri
AGCGACCGCGTGGGTCGCTATGGTGGTAGTTCCGCCACTGCTAGCATATAATTATGCTCCTTTATTTGCATAAGGGGCAGTGACCATCACTGCACAGAAGAGTGAGACTTATCTTAATATTTGGCTGATGATAGAACAGGAGACAGGGAGGATTACAGAGGAATAGAGTTGCCTATCACATGCCTGGTTAATGGCAAAAAAATCTAAAAAGTCCCTACAGAGATCTTCCCATGGAGGAATGATTACATCATTCCTCTTAGATGGTAGTACCACACTCATCACTTCCCACTGAAAGCCCGTTCCTGTGTTTCACAGCACTGGATCAATGCAGATCACCACCAGGACACATGGAAAGCAATTGGTTTCTATTTGCCCCATTCACACCACAATACAGGTGTGATAGATGTTGCAATGCCAAAAAATGGAAACATGCTGCATTTTTTTCACAGTGTACTGGATGCCACCACAGGTCACCACACAGCAGTGCAGCACGCCCTGCTGCTGTGTGGGGACCTGCATGGAGAGTAAGCATTGTGCAATCCACATTAGGGTAAAACAAATGTAAAACAGTGACAGTTCTGGCACTGTACGATACAATGTACACTGCTGGAGCTGCCACAGTGCACTAGCCACTTGCTAAAAAGTAGCATTTTTTTTTCCATTTAATTATTTTATTATTATTCATTAAAA
>NW_017316240.1:0-690 GCF_000935625.1 Nanorana parkeri
CTGGAAAATATCATAAACTGTCCCTATTATCTTAAAAAAGAACTTTAGGCAAAACACAACATTCATATAGGTACTGCAAAATACCATTTACCCATCCATGTTTGTACTTTTTAAGCTTTATTTTGAAAAAATAACATACAGTGCCATTAACTTTTCAACTTGTAATCTGTCTCAGGTAAAATCCGGCTTCTACAGCACAGCAGCTGTTGTATAAAGCACAGTTTGAACCAGCCCTGAAACATCCCCATCTGCTTTCTTTGATTAGAGGAAGTTGTTCTCAGTTGCTCTGAAGGGAATGCAACATTAATTGCAAATATTGCTGCAACTTATAATTAGACATTAAATATTATTTTAATTTACTGTTGATTTGCTCTTACCTGAAGTTCTTCTTCAATTTTAAACATCCCCAGTTTTGTTATGCTACTTACACTTTTTACATATTTCTGACTTGTATTACAAAAAAACCTTTAAATAAAGCATTTTATCATTTATTTAGTAGTTTTTGTTTTCATTAGTAATTTTACTGCATATTGTATATTTAGTGGCCCTGTAAAATCTAGCAGAACATATTGTGCATAACGTTATGTATATGTGTAATTACAGAACAACTGAAGCATTTAATAAAGGGTAGAGTAATACTGTTTTGAAGTACACAGAATGACAGATGATATATAGATAGATATAAAAGTC
>NW_017316241.1:0-690 GCF_000935625.1 Nanorana parkeri
AGTGACGGGTCAGAAAGAGAAGATTGTACTTTCAGGTCAGAGGAAGTGACGAGGAGACTAGACACAGGAAGTGACCCGGTATTGTGGCAGTATCTAGTTGTCTCTCCTGTACGGTGTCCTTAGAATGCCGCCAGCACGTCTGAGGTCCGGCGGGCTGCAATGTTCTGTACCCCCCTCTAGTCTCTTCACATTCTGTTGCCCCGCGTGCTCTCGTTTGCCCCTCTGACTCTCCCGGGAACCGTTAGTAGATTGGGGGGTTCTGGTAAGGACAATAGACTTCTCATCGGAGGCGGAACTCACAATAACTCCGCCCCCAGGAATGGCAGCGCTTGAACCCGGGGCTCCTGTACTAACGGCGTGTCCTCCCTACTAACCAGACGCCATGTTGTTCTGCTGGTTCTGATTGTTGCCCCTTCCAGGTCCCTTTCCTGTCCCCTCTGGAGGGGAACCTGTACCTGAGGCTGCGGTGCCAGAGTCACTCTGCCGTACGGCGAGAAGGTTTCCTGGTAAGTACTCGTCCCTCCCCCGACTCTCTCGCCGCCATGATGATGTCACACTGACGCTTCATTTTCTCTCTGCAGACCATCTTTGATGATGTCAGTGGTTTGGGGGCGTGGCACAGGCGCTGGTGCGTCCTTTCTGGTAACACTTTGTCCTTCTGGGCGTATCCTGACCAGGAGGCCGCTAAGG
>NW_017316242.1:0-690 GCF_000935625.1 Nanorana parkeri
CAGAATTTTAGTGTTCAGAAACTCTTGCTACTTGATGATAACATTGTACAGCTAGAGTTTTGTTTTCTGTTGAAACGCCTTACAAGCGACACGAGTTCCAGTTTTTTTTAATTAAATTGACACTAAACTGAGGAGTTAAATCTTAAAAATGCATTTGAGGACCTTAACTATTAACACAAATGTATCTTGTGTATCACTCGGCTGTAGATGCTCAAATCATCTCTGAATTGGTGCTGACACTGTCCTTCCTTCTGGAGGGGGGCTACTTTTCTTCCCCATGGTTCCTGTGTGTGTTGTAAAGTATCCACGGCTCCAAGCTCGCTCCCGTGATGGAGTACAATCTCGCATTTTGTTTACTAATGTGTATTGAAATTATAGTCCACTGATGGCAAACCTATGGCACGCGTACCACAGAGGGCACGCAGAGGACCCTCTGGTGGCACGCGAGCCTAGGTGCTGGTTGCCGGGGCACGCACACTCCAGGTTCTCACCTGGGGTGCTCTGCGCGGGCTTCCGTTATCTCATTACGTTTTTGAAGATGGCTGCTGCAAATGGCCACAAATTACATTTTTGTTAACAGTTGGGGAACCTGAATGCCTTTTTAAGATTTAAGTCTCTATTGTTGTTTGCTGACATTACTCTTGTAATTAAATATATTGGTTTGCTTCCCTAATTTAAGATTTTTAGGTT
>NW_017316243.1:0-690 GCF_000935625.1 Nanorana parkeri
GGAACTACAAGTCCCATGAGACATTGCAAGACTCTGGCAGCCACAGACATGAGTTGCAGAGGCATGAATCTGATGGGATTAGTAGTCTCTTCACAGCTGGAGAGCAAGGATGCCTAGACTGTGTCAGTGTTTGAAGCCCTCTGCTGCCATCTTGTGGCTAAAACAGCAACATTCACTTCTCTTTCCTTGAAATGTCTGTTGTACCAAGCACTAAACTGTATGTCAGATGTGAAAGGCAGTGCCAGTAGAAATACCTAACCTCTGTATTTATATTAACTTCCTTCCAGAAATCATAAATCAGGCTGAGAATGGGAGTTCCAAAGGAGCTATATTGCTCTACACAAAGGTATCAACCTGGCATCGATCCAGACCACAGATGGAACTTCAACTCCAACCTCTCCACCATGGGGTAAGTCCACCCAAATATGATGCCTCTGTGCCTTAGGTGGAGTCTGGGGGATGCTGAGGCTCCTTTATTGGAGATGTCCCCAAAAATACACACTTGGGGTGTTCCATCTCTTCCTGTTCCATTATCCATACAATAAATAAGATCCGGTATGGATGGTGGAAGGTCCACCATCATTGGAGTCCCTCTACATGAACCTCTCAAACCTCCAACCAACACACACAACCAGAAATGACTTTCATCCTTTAATACAGTGGTTCTCAACCTGTGTAACCTCGGGACCC
>NW_017316244.1:0-689 GCF_000935625.1 Nanorana parkeri
CAAACTGAAGAGAGAAGCTGATTGGATGCCCTGGGCAACTGTTCCAGATGCTGTTTTTTAACCCTAAAGGGCCGCGTCACACCATATCCAGCACGCAGTGTCTCACATAGATCAGGCCTGGCAGATTGGGGCACACTGGATACAGTGTGACTGGACCCTTTCTACTAGAAGCCAGTCTGAGGAATATTTTCCTGTTCACAGTCCTGAGTATGCCCCAAAGTATGGACAACACAGACTAATGTCTGTAGGGGCCACACAATACATGCCAAAAGGCCACAAGTGGCCCTGGGGCCGCAAGGTTGGTCCCCTGGGGACTAGACCTTTTATATACTGAACTCAGCTCCTTAGAGACAATTGGAAATGAAATACTGAGGGGCCGGTGGCAGCCTGAGCGCCACGTCGTATAACCAGCATATTATCTGTCAATTAGTCAGGGAGACGGCGTCCTGTCAGAGACTTGGTTGGTCTCACATGCGCTGCTGTTTGTGTCCGAGCGAGCATGGATGAAGACATCAGAAGGATTGTTTGCAAAGCCGCTGCAACACGTTTCGGGGGCGGGAACGCTACCCCCTTCCTCAGGGGTGTAGGAAAATACATTGATGATACAATGGGGGGGAAATTGATCAAAACTGGAGCAGACAGAATCTGAAACAATTGCCCATGGCAACCAATCAGCTTCTCTCTTCAGT
>NW_017316245.1:0-689 GCF_000935625.1 Nanorana parkeri
TTTTTTTTTTTTTTTTTTTGTCACAAGTAAGTTTTTATTGTTCTGGCGAAGTCATAGAGTTACAGGTTAATTACAATTTCAAATGGTCAGTAAAACAGAGCAGAACAAAAACATAACAAACAATCCGGGAAGGTTGGGTGGTATGTTAGGGCACACCCCATTGTGAAGAATAGCCAAAGTTCCAAACGGTGGAAAGAATAAGGCATAATGTATCGCTATGAAAGGTTAATAATTATCTGAAGGAGCGAGAAGTGTAGTGATGCTAAAGGGTTCTCAATGTATTAGTAGGCAATGGTGGGTGTAAAATGGATGAAGCATTTGGTGGCTACTTTACAGTGAATGGAAACGGCCATAGGACACGGCCCTGAGCTTGGGGTGAGTCGGAATATATAAAGAAAAGGAAAAAAAATGGGAAAGGGAAGACACAAGAAGGGCGGGGACGGTGAAATGGATGACTAAGAGAAGAGAGGAGGGAGAATAAAGAGAATGGTAAGGGTGATAGTGGAGGAAGGAAAGGAGAGAAAAAGTGGGGGGAGCTCGGGAATGTCGAGTCAGAGAGGAACGAAGAAGAGAAAAGGGAAGGGGCTTCCGTCCGAATATCCTGTGAGGAGGAATGAGAACAGAGAGGAGAAAAAGTGGAAAAGAATGAAGAGTAGGGAGTGAGGTAAGGTAGCGTTAGAGGTGGGGGG
>NW_017316246.1:0-689 GCF_000935625.1 Nanorana parkeri
AACAATTCCACCAGTTCTTCCACTCGTAGAACTCCTTTTTTTGCAAACTACGGGTTTCATCCCAATTTGTTGTCCGACCCCCCGTTATCCACTAACGTACCCTCAACCAATGAGTACTTGTCTACCCTCCATTCCACATTACAAGTTGTGAAGGAGAACCTTAAGCATGCTCAAGACCGCCAAAAATCGTACTGCGACCTCAGACGTAGACCTCCACCTCCCTACAATGTAGGGGACCAGGTATGGCTTTCCACAAAGAATCTCCGCCTACAAATCCCCTCTAGGAAACTGGGGAAACAGTTATTGGGTCCGTTCCCCATATACAAGTTCATCAACCCAAACACCGTGCAACTTACTCTCCCTCCTGAGTTGAAGATTCAAACTTCCTTCCACGTCTCGCTTCTCAAACCCTTCCGGCCTAACCCATTCCCCGAAAGAGAACCTCCTCCTGCACCCCCTATCCTGGTTCAGGGTGAGGAGTACGAGGTGGAGTAGATCTTGGACTCCAGAAGGAGGAGGGGACGGTTGCAGTACCTTATTGGATGGAAAGGCTATGGGACACAAGATGATTCCTGGGAGGACTCAGCTGAGGTGCACTCTCCTACTTTGCAGAATCGATTTCACGTGCGGTACCCTGACAAACCCTCTCCTCTTGGGACCCCCAGGAGGGGTTCCCTTAGAAGGGGGGT
>NW_017316247.1:0-396 GCF_000935625.1 Nanorana parkeri
TGCGCGGGTTCCTTCTTCCGTTATCTCTGAGCGCGCCCTGCACGGGTTCCTTCTTCCCACGAGCAGATTTTCCGCACTTCAGGCTGGGACACGCCCCCTTTGCCTCATATCAGTAACGTGTTTCTTCGTGAATGGGACAGACATCACCCGACACTTTCATTGTTCATCATCACACGCCATCAATGTTACATGTTTATATTTGTTGTTACCATTTCATACTAGCGGTCACATGATTCTAGCCTGGGGGGGAGGGGGCGGGGTTATAACTCACTCTCATTATGTATTCGTTCATCATAGTACACTACTAGAGAGATTCACATTGTTTAAAATGTTCATTTGTTACACACATATACATCACACACATACATCACACACATACATCACACACATATACAT
>NW_017316247.1:1900-2589 GCF_000935625.1 Nanorana parkeri
CATATACATCACACATATACATCACACATATACATCACACATTGATATGTTGTTTATAGAGAAGACATAAAAGGTTTTATTTTATTTGTCACAACATTGTTTTCTGGTCATCACACCGCGAGGTTTATAGCGCTACATCAATGATTCATCTTCCACAGGGGCCGATACTTCATGGGGCCCCGGAGAAAGTGTGTCCCACAGCCTGGATACTGAGAGGCTGAGACGTGTCACACAGGAAGGACGGTGCTTACAATAGAGTGTGGCAGACGTTCCTAGAGTCGGCTTCCGCTCATCATTCTGCAGCAATGGAGCACCGAGCCCAACACTTGCCCCGGATAAGGGCCGCAGCCTGAGGGTCAGATATCGGCTATTGGCAAAGTGGGATCTGCCCCTCGTATTGCCCTCCTTGGCCTCGGTATCTCAGGTTGAAGGCCTCCTTGTTGGTGGCAGTGACCTCAGCAAGAAGAGTTCCCGGGTGCTGAGGAGCCAATCACGTCTTTCTCTCCTATATTCGGCTTCACTCCAAAAGTCACTACAAATTTCCATTGGACGAGGCGTGGCTTCTGTAAGCTCCTCCTCTTCCTGGAGACCTCACGGCTGCCTTCTGGGGAACCACAGCGACGCCTCGCACATCACCCCTGCTGAGATCCTTCCACTTCTGCCCCTGCTGAGATCTTTCCCATCTGCCC
>NW_017316248.1:0-689 GCF_000935625.1 Nanorana parkeri
AACAAAGGGGAGAAATGCTTGTGATGACCTATTGCCATATAAGGTCACTGATGTAACTGCACCCACCCCTTTGTTTACATACAGGTTTCATTAAAATAATCCCTGGCGATCCCACCATGAAGGTTCTCTTTCAGGCATTTCCTGTTATAGGGTGACAACCAGGGATGAGCTCAGGTTTGGACCGAATCCAGAGCTTCTCCAAACCAGAAATCGCCATGGGGCCACTGGCGCGATCAGCTACGGGCCGGAGCTACATGTAAACAAAAGGGCGGGATGCTTGTGCTGACATATGGTCACAACGTCATATTAGACCGATGTCATTGACCAAAAATAGCCATATAAGGTCAATGATGTCACTACATGCCACCTTTTACAACTGCGCACAGGGAATTCCCTGGGCCCCACCCTCCAGAGCCCCGCCGCCCAGTTTTTAAAAGCCTATACATATCTCTTTTTCATGGTCTTCTAGCTGGCCTGATGACGTCACACTACTTCCTCCACGGGGTGAGGGGAGGGGGCATTATTCTAGGACTGGGGGGCGCTCATATAATGATTGGAGTACTGCAAGATGATGGCGCCCCCTGGTGGTGGTGTGGGGTTAAACACCCAGGAAATGGACAGAATGGCCATTTGTCCTTCCTCTTGGTTCGCCGGTGAAGGACTGAGGAGGAAGTCGGGATCAGAGCTAC
>NW_017316249.1:0-689 GCF_000935625.1 Nanorana parkeri
TTGGGCTTCCCCTTCTGGGGGACCTGGTGTACACCCCTTTGAAGGTAAGGAAAAAAATTGGGACCCAGGCTCCAAATTATGGAGAATGTTTGAACCTGGAGTACTGTAAGCCAAAGTCTGCATGATGGCGCACCCCTTGGGGGTATGTGAATGACAGGCTGGGATCACAGGAAATGGGCAGAATGTGCGTGCCAGTGCAGGACCAAGGAGGAAGCCATGGAGAGTGTAAGTAGAACTTTGACTTTTTTTAATATGGGGGAAGGGGGGGAAATAATTTAAACTTCTTTAATGTAATTTAAAAAAGTGATTTTCAATTTTTCGTTGTTTACCTGAAAAATACCATGAAAGATAGATAGAGCTTAAAAAGACAAGCAATATCAAAATGTTAGCTCATCCACATTTACATAAATACAGATCATGTGACCTGGAGCTTGCCAGCTCTTCCACTGTGCCTCTGGGCCCTGAACACCACTCTGCAGCATACTAGGAATTTGCAACTTCCCCACCTAATACTTACCTCTCCCACCAAAATACACTTCATCAAGTTCATCTTTAATATGGCGCAACAGTAATATTCTTATCTTCAGTACCATCTGAGTCAACACATTGCTTCCACCTTACTAAGGAGTTCATTTTTACCACAATGGATACTGGGGAAACATACGATGGATGCAGATACTGAAGTTTAT
>NW_017316250.1:0-689 GCF_000935625.1 Nanorana parkeri
AAGCACTCACAGATTTACCACTCATAAGGCAGAAAGAAACTTTAGATCCTTCAAACAAAGAATTGAACAAGAAACTTCTGAAGTCAATTCTTGAACTTGGTTCTAAAAGTAAAAACTATGCAATTGTGAAAGTACCTCCACACAGGAAAGATAATCATGAATTGAGCATAGGATATTCAATGGCACGTATCTTAGCCAATGAGTCAGCTACAAAGGAACACTGACATTAAAGCAACACCTTTAGTACAGAAAACCAGCACGCATGTCTCTAATTTTGCAGAAGTAAAAGATACTTCAAGGGTTGATACAAAACCTTTATTTGTTTGCGAAAACAAGGATTTGAGTCAAGACCAGAAAGAGAATTTGCGTCCTGTCATGTCTAAACACAGATTCCAGACACATAGTACATGCAGGAGAGTTTAGGTCATCAAAGACAGGAAAAGATCTGAAAATGTATTAATAGACAATTTATTGTCAAGGAAAGTATAGGTAGATATGTCTCACTCACAACTAATGAAACATTGACATGAACATACAATGACATAGATATGATATTTTGATCAAATATTTCCACTAAGTATGGAGTAAAGGTGCAAAGATATTGTAATTAATGAAAGTATGTACAGAATACATGAATTAGCCATTATCAAATATTTATGCCAAAATAATGATACTGCATTTCTGTTACA
>NW_017316251.1:0-689 GCF_000935625.1 Nanorana parkeri
CCCGCTGTGCCCATTATGAGGAGCTCCCACCATCCCTGAGCAGTAAGAACTCACAAAGGTAGTCAGGAAAATCAAAAAGTGGGTGGGGACACACAGAGATGGGCGGGAACACATGAAGGTAGGTGGGGGGACACAGAGATGGGCGGGAACACATGAAAGTAGGTGGGGACACACAGAGATGGGCGGGAACATATGAAGGTAGGTGGGGACACACAGAGATGGGCGGGAACACATGAAGGTAGGTGGGGGGACACAGAGATGGGCGGGTACACCCGGGTGGTCAGTAGCAGATTTGGGGATTAGGAGTGGGAGGTCTTGCTTTAAGAGTAACAAGTTATTAAAATATCCCTCTGGGGTGGAGTGCGCCTTGAAGATATTTCTACATCTGTATCCAGCAATTCTCTTGTAACATTAAAAGACTTTACAGAAGACCGGAGTTCCCCTTTACTACAGATTGTACGTTTTCCCTTCTCTCGGATTTCATTTATTTTACTTTTTAGTTCAAAGTCTTTTCTTATGAAGTTGTTATTTCCCGTCCGTGCGTTCAGATAATCAGAAGACGTAAGACAGAGAAAGATTATTTATTTGTCCTTGTATCCCATATGAGAGCGCGCGATCACTGCAACCACGGCACTGGGGAGATGTTACATCTGACCTCCGTCCTCCCCTTCAGTCCTCTATCTGACCTC
>NW_017316252.1:0-688 GCF_000935625.1 Nanorana parkeri
TTTTTAGATCCTTTGATCACCCACCAATGGCCTGCACACTTCGACAGCGCCCTTCTGAGCATAAAACCACCCAAAATCTTGACCTGAGACTTGATTTAACAACCTCCTTGACCCGTCTACTCCTTATCCCTCCTCCCATTTTTTCTCCCCTTTCCTTCCCTCCCTTCCATATTTTCCTTCTCTACCTCCCATATTTTCCTTCTCTACTTCGCATACTTTCTGATTCACCTCAATTATCTTTTGTTATCATCATCTCTTACCTACCTCCCTCTATGGAAACACCCTCCCCCTTACCTTTCTCTTCCCCCCTCCAATAACAATACTCCCCCCGAAACACAAAGTTAGCTACTCTTAATACTGTATCCAAACAACCAAGATACTTACAACTAATAGTTATAATGCCATTGAGTTTCCTTTTCTGCTTCTTTGGTTTACCATTTACCATGACTATGATTTAACTACTTCTGTAAAGTGTTTGGATTTTACATTTTTTCTTGTGGCAGTTTTTTGTTTTTGAATAAAAGTTATTGAAACAGAAGTTTTTGCTTTGGTTTCATCTGTATTAGCATTTTCAGCAGTTTAGCATCTATTGTGATGAGATGTACAGTTTTTTCATCCCCTGGTAATACTGATGAGATCTGACCATTTTAAAGGAGAACTATGAGGCAAGTGAAAATCACTCACCTCA
>NW_017316253.1:0-688 GCF_000935625.1 Nanorana parkeri
AGGTAAATTAACTTTGTCCCAAATAAGCAAGGTGAGCAATTTTAATGTGCTATTGCAGCGCAACAGTGTGAATAGGCCCTTTCCATTTGCTGAGCTATGACCCCTTTGCACCATTTTACTGAGTCTCAAAAACTAAACTTCTATGTAATTTACAAATATTTGAAGAAGAACAGAAGAGGCCATGAATAGATTGTGAAACCACTGCTTCTCTCTGATTATAAAGCAGAAGTTATTTCATCTCACCAAACACATTGTAACCTGGAAATCAGTATGCAAGGGTTTTACAACATAGGTTGGTGTTTCAAGCTGAGACATAGCATTGTAATTACCTTCTCATAACTTTTGCCAAAGCACTGAAACAGGAGTCACTGTTCTTTCTCAAAGTACTAATCAGATTTTAGTGCAAAAAAAATAAACTGAATACTTGAAAAATTACCACCAATGTGAAAAAAGTTAACTTTAAGTTTCTCACAACAGATGGGAACTATGTGCAGAGCATTATGTTAGTGTGGGGTAGGAGGTAATAACAGATTTAATATTTTTAGGCTTAGATACAAAGTCATATTGTAAAGATTTATGAGTGTGAAGTTCCTCTATCAATATTGTCCCCTCATTGACTGACCTGAAGTACTCTTAAGGTGCTCATACACTTTACAACCCTCGGAAGACTTTTGTCTTGCGAGGGTTG
>NW_017316254.1:0-688 GCF_000935625.1 Nanorana parkeri
TAGAGTTTCCACGTCTTCCCCATTATTTGACGTGATATCCTATTACCTATTACCTATTACCTCTCACACATGTGGCACACTATTCATTTATCCTTTCATCCACAAAGGCATCTTTTTGTGTAATTCAGGAAAAAGCAAGCAATGTGCACATATACTGCCTTGGAACTAAAAATATTAGAGGTCCGTAACCTTGTGTTATACGCCTCATTGCCAGAAAAAAAACCCTCTTCCCCTTTCAGTAGAAATTTGCCTACTTTTGCCATATGCTTATGTGGACCGACTACACAGAAATGTACAATAACCTGTTGTTGCTTAAAACATGAAGTGACCGATTTTGAAAGAGGTAATATTATCAGGGTCATCAAGGCAGTTTAGAACATTGGCAAGACCGTGGGGATTTTTGAAGGTGATGCATTTAAAGATGAATAGTGTTAAGGGATACAACAGCCAATATTTAAATGCAAAATATATGCATAATGTTACTTTGCTAAAACACAGTAAGTGTTTATAGTCAGTTAACGAACATCTGCACTGTGCTGTTAATGAATGGGAAAAGTTATTTGGTCTGATAAAACCCAACTGCAATCACCATGATGGTAGACTCAGGTTATAGTGCAATGTCTGTGGAATCAAGATGAACATCGGCCCATCCAGGGGCGGACTGACCATTCGGTCCGTCGGGCACTGC
>NW_017316255.1:0-688 GCF_000935625.1 Nanorana parkeri
ATCTCCTCCAAAACAGAAGGATCTTTTCACGGCCCCATGTCAGCTCAGGAGGTCATAGTCCCTGTGCCAGCGGCAGAACATTTTCATGGGTTTTACACCAACTAGTTCACCGTCCTCCATGCATAGGGGTGGTCTGTCCTATTCTCAGTCTCAAAATCCTCAATGGGTTCCTGTGAGTCCGAAACTTCGGTATGAAATCTACCAAACTCTGCCATCATCTCCCGTCATCCAGGAGACCTTCTGGCATCTGTGGACATCGGGAATGCACATTGCCATTTTCCTTGCCCATCAATGCCACCTGCGTCTTGCTGTGGACGCACAATACTACCAGTTTGTTTCCCTTCCATGCGACCCGTCCACTATGTCTCGAATCCTCACCAAGGTTCTGGCCCATATTTTGGTCTCTGCATTGGTCTCAGGGGATCCCCTTAGTTAGGGAACTTGGACAACCTTCTCCTCAGGGAGCAGTCAGAGAAAGCCTCATTGTCCAACATTCATTGGATGATACAAACCCTGCAGAGCTTCCAATGGGTCCGGAAACTCCAGAAGTCAATGCTGGCACCTTCCTATCACCCGTACCTGGGCCTGGTCTTGGACATGGAAACATCCTATCTCTCAGCTCTCATACTTGGACTTTGTGGTCCAAGAGTTGCCCAAATATTGGATTTTTGCATGAAGGTGCTGAACT
>NW_017316256.1:0-688 GCF_000935625.1 Nanorana parkeri
AGCTCGCGGCTGCACGTCTTCACACCACCATGGTTGGCCACACCCCCCACCTTATTTATTTAAACAGTAGTTTCTGCCTCATTGTAATTTGTTTTTACCTCTTTTTACTGTTGGGCTCTCATTAAAAAAGCTTAATAAAAAGTTATTAAAAAACAGAATAACCTGACAGGGGTTCTAATCCTTCTCTATTCTACACTTTAGATAGACTTTAAAACAAGTCCTTAAATACAATGAGTGGGATTACTTTAAGTGTCTGTTTTCCAATTCACTTCACACAACCACAAGTGGGATAATAATATGGTGCTGGTAAAATGTTACTTATTCAGAGGTACACTCTATTCAAAATGAATGGCACTATAGCACAACGCACTACTAATTGTTTATTGTGGTAAAACGTACGTTTTACCATGCATTATTGCAATGCATAGATGTGAAGCCTTATGATTTTAAGTCAATCGTATTCAATTTTTTTTATTACTATGTTTATGTTTTTAAACTTTTGGGCCGATTTATAAATCTTCCCCCCAGCCATACCCTGGGCGAATGCCGTTTGTATTTTTTAGCATGTAATTTTTATTGGAAAAAGAAAAAAAAAAAAAAAAAAACCTTCTGCATACATACAGAACGCATAATAAGAAACGAAACAGCGCCATAACTGAGCGTTGACTAACATAGATGAATATGAACA
>NW_017316257.1:0-328 GCF_000935625.1 Nanorana parkeri
GCCACTATTCTACCTTCCCATTCTCTCCTCCTCCTCCTCCATTCCCCTTTATACCGCACTATGACCCCTGTGGTTGTTACAATGATCACCTGCCCCCCTCCCCCTCACAGTGATTGGATGATGAGCTGTACTGTAATGATGTGGGGGCCCCTCACATGGCCTCACCTTGGTGCGGATCCTCAGGTGACTGTAGGCCACGAACTCCGGCGTCTTGTGGGGGTGATTCTTGCTCGTCAGCCAGGCGTTCAGCATGCAGACCCCGACACCCGGAAGGGCCACAACGAAGGTCAGGATCTTCCAGGTTCGAGCTGAGGGAGGAAAGGGGGGT
>NW_017316257.1:439-688 GCF_000935625.1 Nanorana parkeri
TAGAGGAGGGCCCCGGAGGGTCGGGGGAGGGGGGTGTGATCATTGTACCCACCACAGAACAACCACAGGGGTCATAGTGGGGTATAAAGGGGACTGGAGGAGGAGGAGAGAATGGGAAGGTAGAAATAGTGGAGGAAAATGGGAATTGTAGTAATGAAAATGATTTTTCCCCGAAAAAGGGGATCCCACCACTGTTACAAAATGTTTCACCATACACTTTATATTAGTCGTAGAAAATTATTTATTAAA
>NW_017316258.1:0-688 GCF_000935625.1 Nanorana parkeri
CACACCCATCACATGTGGTCACACCCATCACATGTGGTCACCTCACAACCATCACATATCTTCACATATTATGACGCCATACTCATCACATATGATCACACCCATAACATATGATCACATCACGCTCCTCTCAACACGTGATCACACCCATCACACGTGATCACATTACACTCCTATGATGTGAAATGAATCCTGTGAGTGCTCTGCGGTATGAAGTGACCTGACTGTCCCCCCTGCAGGCTGCGGGAGCTGTGTGTGAAGCTGATGTTCCTCCACCCCGTGGACTATGGGAAGAAGGCGGAGGAGGTTCTGTGGAGGAAAGTCTATTATGAGGTTATCCAGCTCATCAAAACCAACAAGAAGGTGAGTTCTGGGGGCGTCACCATGCTGGGGCTGCATTCAGGGGCTCTGTGTGCGTCGGCATGAAGAGAGCCAGTTGGGTTTAAGGCTCCCCTAGTCTAAGCACAGACCTCTAGAACCTTCCGGTATCTCTAGTTATACCTTCCCCTGGATCCCGGGCGTGTGCTATCTACAAACTCCCTGGAGTTTGGAAAAAAAAAAATAGCACCTCTGTTGATATTGCTTAGATGCTCCCCAGAGCTGTCAACCGCAGTACCTGTTCCTTGCCACAAGATGTCCTCAGTATTTCTGGCTTTAAAGGAGAACTATGGGGTCAGTGTTTTTCCCC
>NW_017316259.1:0-688 GCF_000935625.1 Nanorana parkeri
CGAAACTAAACAAATTTTTTGCTGGTGCACATGTCTACTTAGCATCCTTCCTCAAAAGCATCCCATCAATCTCTCCTATCATAGTGAATATTGATGCACATTTACCACAAAATCGAGTTATGTGTAGGAAACAATTACTTTGAAGGTTCACAGCCTTTGTACCAATCATGCGCATGAGTAGTCTTCCATCAGGTTTTCTGTCTTTGTTCTTTTTGGATTCAAGTTTGTTGATGATTTTTTCATACTGAAAAACATTGTAGTTTTATACTTAAAAGATGTAACCAACTTTTCCAACTACATGCAGTCAATCGCCAACACTTATCAGGTCGCATTCCCAGAAGCCACAGGCACAATCCAAATTGCCATAATTTGGCAATTTGGCAATAAATTTGATGGTCCTTTGCCAAGCTGCTACATCATATTATTGACAGCCTGAAAATCATCCATACATGCAGCTATACTGCCATTTGTCCATGCGCGTATCAATGTTGCCCTGGCTCATTTGCACCAGAAATAATAAATCAGGCCCATTTTGCATTTCCCTCTTTGGTTGTAGACATTTTACTGTGTGGAAAGTAATGTTTAATGAGGAAATTTAGCTGACCAATGAGAAGTGCATCTTAGCAAGAAGCACTTACCATTGGTTAATGTGGTCAGGTGACATACACAGTGTGCACAGAACATGCAC
>NW_017316260.1:0-687 GCF_000935625.1 Nanorana parkeri
ACGAGATAGGTTTTTGTTTTTTTTTAACTAACACTATCTCTTTTTCCAACTAAAGTTATACTTTAAGTAGACTTTCTGGCCCTGCAAACTGGACGTTTTCACAAAAAATATTAGGTGTTCACTGCATAATTTACTTGTTGCTTTTTCAGCATGTTTAGCAACATATTTATTTATCCTTGAGAACCTTGCCATAACCAAGCTTTACTAAGACATGACAGCATAAGATACAGGAACATTACGAATGCAACACATCAATCCTCCAAGATGTCCTCTCTGGGAATGCCTGCAGGAATAACCTATTGCACAACATCAGAGCCTGCCAGTTCCTCTCTGTATGTTTTGCTGACCAGGGTTACAACTTTCTAGGATAATGAGAGCTGCTACCAATTTCCTTTCCATCGTGTCTCTCTTATAAAAGTAAGAGAAGGCTTCTGTCGTAGAGAACATTCAAATTAAGAGCTATCTTTACATTCATGGGTATACCACCTGGAGGCTTTTCCAAGAGAACCACATTTCATCTTTATCTTTACTGGTGATAATGTGGTGTGCTGCTGCTTATATTCATTTTCAATGTATTCCTTGAGTATGTGTCTTTTATTTATAAGAATCTACAGTAGTTTATTTGAATTTTCTATTCTCGCCAAAGGAATTGTAAAGTCCCAGCATATACTATCCTGTTATAACATC
>NW_017316261.1:0-687 GCF_000935625.1 Nanorana parkeri
ATGTATGGACTGTAAATGCTTTTACCTACTGGATTCATTTTGAAACTATGCGTTTTGTGTATAATAAACTATTGATATATTTTATATATATATACATGGTCTTTGCCTTGTTACCTCTCTAGAAACCCTCCATACCCTACTTTTGCTTGTTTGACTTTATTGAGGGGGAGAGGTGTGGGCAGGGGACCCTCGTTTGAGGCAATCCACCAGCTTTGCTTTGACACCCAAAAATAAGGAGTGTGAGTCTTTTTTCTAGGATAGTGGGTGGAGCCATGCGAAAAAAGCCCAGGGCCAACTGAGAGAGAACTCTTTTAAAAACGTTCTATTGTTTTTGTCTTAATGCCATGCTACCTAGATCCCAGAATGCTGTGTATACAGCAACGTCTATCCGGCTGTGTTCTGTATATTCACAGAAGGGTGACGAGTTTGGAGAAGTGAATAATCTAGGACCTTGGTTCTCAACTGGTGGGTTGTGACCCAAAAGTGGGTCGCGACCCCTTGTTCAGTGGGTCGCCATATGCCTTCCACTTTTCTAGGTGAGAGCCTCCTCAGCTTCCCCTAGCGCAGAACTGTCCATTCTTACAACAAGCAGCCATTCAAAATATGCTGCCCAGCGCCAAGTGTCGACTTGGGGTGGCGTGGGCTTGGGGTATGGCCACGAGGTAGCTCCACCCATATGTACATTGC
>NW_017316262.1:0-687 GCF_000935625.1 Nanorana parkeri
CCTAACTTAAAGCAGATCTCTGCTCTGACTGAAACTTTGGACTTATGTGGCTATCCAGCTTGAGCCTTTATGGTCTTTACACATTTCTACATCAAACAAGCAAAGGATTAGTCTGAATAATGTGAAAAGGAGCGTAAACCATCACCTTCTGGCAGGGAATAAGAATATATAATATCAATCAGCAATAATTCATAATGAATTGACTCAATAGACTTTTTTTAAAAATTGTAATATTTTTATTCTGGTGGTAACAAAGAAAATACATACAAATCCACAAGAGAGTTCTTTCAATATAAAAAAATCTTAATGTTTACCTGTGTACAGGTAACTGAACGAGCCTCAGTGTGTGTCAAGTCTGAATATTTAGCTTCTACCGAAAGACAAGTATTCTGTATATCTTTCATCTCATACAGTCCAAGTTATAATAAACACATCAATGTGCACAAAAGCCATCACTCCAACCTAATCTTTTAAGAGGTTTAATTCCTTGCCATGTTCATCAACAGGGAGTGCTAATGCCCATCTTTTCTTTAGACACTGCAGTCAAGTTACAATGATTGATTATGTATACACAAGCCATATACATTTTATTTACCAAACAACATCTCCCTTTCATCTGCCACCCTCCCATTTAAAGATCACTGTCTCCCAGACAAGTTATTCTTGGTTTGTTTGAAAAAAAAAAAA
>NW_017316263.1:0-687 GCF_000935625.1 Nanorana parkeri
CACCTACACTCACACACACACCTACACTCAGACACACACACCAATATCTATCTATCTCTACGCCGGTTGACACCCCGCCATGTCTTCATTTCGCGTGCACGGTCATCTTATTGACGCCTGCCGGTGGCCATCTTGGTGATGGACGACAGCAGAGAGAGGAGGGGATGTTTACCCGGTGGGATGAGGTATGACGCCTGGTCCCCTCCACGGTCCTGACACTGTCAGGCTCACGGTCCGTGACAGTGTGCCCGACATTTTAGAGGGGGTGACACCAAAATGACTGTCACCTGACCTTTGGTGTCACCTGGTGTGTGACTGTCAGTCATTTTGGTGTCACCCCTTCAATGGTGTCACCGGGGTTTACTATTTCAAATGTACTGTTCCCGGAATACAGAAAGATATTTATCTGATAAATAAACTGAACAAGTCTATTTGTAAAAATGAATAAATGCTGGTAGGAAATTGGTATTAATAGGGCAGAGAAACTTGCTTTGGCACGTTCTCTCTCTCTCTCTCTAAATATATACATGTTTATATAAAACACAGTATATGTACAGTAACAGTATATTTAAGTATTTTCTTTGTGTGTTTACATTTTTGCTTTAAATTTCCCTTTTTTACTAGAGCAGTTTAGAAATTCACTTTTAGTATTTTGTAATTTCATTATATGCATCCGGTAGGTTAAGC
>NW_017316264.1:0-687 GCF_000935625.1 Nanorana parkeri
ACGCGCTACAAAACGTACAGGTGTGAACCAGGCCTAATGGTAACTCTGCATTGGAGCCAGAGAGGAGAATGGAGGAGGAATGAGTCAAATCCTCAATATATCACAGTGAGAGGGTATTTATAAGGGAAATAAAGGTCTTTCCCATAGTAACCAGCTGTCATTCATTGTACAGCAGGGTTAAAAATAAAAACAAGATTTGATTAGCTGAATGTAAGGAGGAACCACATTTTCCTTTTCTTCACGTTCATATTCAACTGTCCTTTTAGTGCACATTAGAGCATTGTAACATAATAGCCGATGATAGTCCCATTAGTTAATTAAAATAATTTTATTCAGGGGCTGTCGAGTTTTATTTTACCTATCCCTTTTGACATAGAGCGCTGTTTCTCATGCAACAACAAACTGCCATTTTACCTCTCAGAACAGATGCACAAAACCTATATTTAGTGATTGGAAAAACGATCTTTAATTAGCCTGACATATCCATCACATTGATAATCACATCCCAGGTTGTTTAGTAAAATACTCAAAAAAAATACAAATATAATAGGAAAGATTAGTAATAGCCCATCGGGACAACTCAATTAAAAAATGACTCACGTGCCAACTGAATTTTAATACCAAGGCAAACTAGATTTGGTTTGTTTGTATAATTGTATGCTCCAGGTAATACATGTGTGGGTAGAA
>NW_017316265.1:0-687 GCF_000935625.1 Nanorana parkeri
ACGGTCTTATCAATGGGCACTCCCACCATATGTGGGCAAATCAACCTGTATTCACACACGACCGCCAGCAATGGGGATCTAGGAGGGGATTAGCAGCATAAAGTCTGGTAGGGACATAGTACCACCTAGAGAGAAGCTTATAATTTGTTTCCATCATTGGGACATCAATCGAGGAGGACGTTACCAAGGCTAAAATTCGAGATCTTTCATCTGGGGTGAGGGTACGTTGGAAGTCTGCTTCCCATTTTTTTAGGTATGGTGGAGGGGTGTCATGTTCCATTTTAAGTAGGGCCTTATAAAAGAAGGATAAACAGTGGGTGGGGCCAGATTTGGAGCTAAGTATAGTTTCAAAAAAAGTAAAATCTCGGGGTCTTCTGAGTGGTTTTGGTACAGAACTTATAAAGTGAGATAGCTGGCGGTGTTTCCAGGAATCCAGGGGCACCCTTCCCCAGCGGGCCCTCAGTTCGGCTAGGGAGAGTAAGGTATCACCCTGTAATACATCGCTCAATTTCAGGGTAGAGGAGTCCGTCCATTGTGCAAAGGATCCGTCTTCCTTCCCTGGTGGAAAGTAGTCAGAGCCCTGCAGGTGCATGAGGATTGAGTTGTGGGGCCATCGGTATCTGCGGTGCAAGTGGTCCCAGGTGCACAACGTGGAGGCGGTCAGAGGTAAGGTGGTCGAGATCAGAG
>NW_017316266.1:0-687 GCF_000935625.1 Nanorana parkeri
AAATTAGCTTTGGTTTGCATAATTCTTTCATTCATTTTACAAAGGTCTCATTTAGGTGGGTGGCATGGGGGTGGTAAAAACAGGTGGTTGATCCACGTTTTTACCACCCCCGACCACCCATCTAAAATCGCGTCCTTTTATGCTTGTATACATGTGGTGTCAATTTCTAAACAGGATGTTATGTTTGTCAGGGGGCGTTTCTTGCCCAACGCAACCATTGAAATCAATGTGACCATGCCATGACCACTACAGTCAATGGGACTGTGCTGTGATCATTGCAATCAATGGGACCGTGCCTGCTGGCGCTTGCAGCTGTCAGAACACCAAACAGTCACTGCAGTTGATTGGAAAGGGATTTGATATGTGTATGGCCAGCTTTAACCAGGACAAAAATGCAACAGGGCAGATTTGGGTGACAACAAAGTACTGGAACCAGTGGATCAGCATAACAGCCAGGCAAGGACCAGTTTTAAGACCAGTCAGCAATAGCAGCCTAGACGATCTATCTTAGTACAGGTTTCCTTTATGTTGGCGATAATTGTTAGAGATAGTGATACTTGGGTGCACGAGTGCCTGTAAAGGAATTAACTTCTGTATTTGGAGCTGAAAACTGTACTGCAATGAGGATATTCGCATCCTATCACTGTCGTGTATTTCATACATCTCTTAGGCCTCCATTACACGGGT
>NW_017316267.1:0-686 GCF_000935625.1 Nanorana parkeri
GATGGATGGATCAGACTCTGGACTGCATCCAATTTTCATCCAGAGCTGTCCTCTGAACCACATCTCCTCTGTCCTTGGGGTGTATCCCGGGGGGCCCCCAGATCCCGTTGGGTGCTCATAGTAGATATTTGTGGCCCTCAGACAGGTAGACATAACATTCATTGGCTGGGACTCCTGAGAGCCTCATTTCTGAAGTCCCCAAAGAAGTGACTGTTAGAGCCGCAGAGGACCAGCACACTGACACTCCACTATTCATGACAAAGTGTTCCAGGAAAGTGACTATTATGGGTTGTCATGGCGATGGCCCGGCTGGGTACTCACCCTCAGTCTCATTGACCTCCATGGAGAAGGAGGTGGACACACACAGAAGGACGAGAGGCAGACGGAGCTCCATCTCTGCAGATCACCGAGAAGTGGTGAAGAATCTTCCGGGTGGCTCCTTCTTCTGAGCTGGAGGAGATGACAGTTGGAGATAATGTCAGGACTGATCTGGAGATATCTGTCTGCTCTCAGTTATCATGTCACATGTCATCACCTCCAGAAAACAACAATGGCCGCCGCTCAAACTGGCATAAAGGGAAAGACGCACACAGGCCCGGCAATAGATCCGGGGACACGGGGGCCCCCAGCACAGCCAGCCAGCAACATGTAATAACGCAGCTGTTTCATCTCCTCATATATGGGGG
>NW_017316268.1:0-686 GCF_000935625.1 Nanorana parkeri
AACCTTTTACCAGACAGGAAGTGAGGGAAAATCTGCAACAGTGAAATAAACAGCAATGAAAATCTAACAGAGGTTCTAGCTTTTCCCTGTTTAGAGGGTTAGCTCACCTTTTCACAAACCATGAACGGTTCTGATGATGACCCAAAACTCGTGTTTTTCTCTTACTTTCAGTGATAAAAAGGAACACAGACAGCAATAAAAAACGTACAGGTTCTCTAACTAATATCCAAAAAAAAAGTTTGAATGTCAGTTGCACTTTAAAGTCTATATTTAGCCCAAACTTTTTTTATAGTTTATCTCCAGAACAGAAAGTAAGGGGAAATCTATCTAACGGAGCCACTAGATAGCAGTAAAACCTGACAAGGGTTCTAACCTTACCTCATTCTATCCAAAACTAAAAAAAAATTAAAAAATGCATACGCTTTTAACCCCTATATAGCTAAAAGGTTTCTATTTTCAGATATCAGCCTGTCCAAAAAAAAGCCACCACCTGGATTTAAGCTAAGCAAACAGGTAAGAGTCTTCCATTGGATAATTAGTCTAGATTCAGCAACGTTATGTGCCCAAACAATGAGGTCAGCTGCCACCTGAACATATTGAATGACCAGGTTTTCTCATCAGTGGATTTTTATTCCCTGACTACAGGGGCATATTCCAATATGACAATGCCAGGATTCATCGGGCTC
>NW_017316269.1:0-686 GCF_000935625.1 Nanorana parkeri
AGTGATTTAGAGCAGCCGTAACTTCTTCCATTGCTCGGGATGGGTGTAAACACCTGGTCAGCCAGTGGTTAAAGGTAGTATTCCAATTGACCACAAGAAGTAGTAGTGGGGTTTTAAGAGGCGTCAGACTTTCATTAACATTTCAATTAATTTATTATCAAAGTCATAAAATTCATAGATTACATTAAAATCATAGATGAATGATTATTTCCTCAGTTCTTGCTTGATTATCACAATTGTACATAGTATACATGATTACAATTGTCCATATATGTTTTTCATCTTATCTTATAATATTCTTTCCAATAATGATGATTCAGTTATTCATATGTTTCCAATGCGTATCGCTCATGCGGTTCTTCAGGGAAATTGAAGCAAGAATCTAATTATAAATATACAATCCTATTTTTAGTAATACATCTATATACATACAAAATTCCATTATTTACATTTTTTATTTGATGTAATACATTCACAGAGTTTATCTTTCCCTCTACCTACCTAAAACCTGGAGATCAATTGCGAATCCATTTCCAAGATACGAGGATAATCATCCACCTTCTCTCAGAGTCAGTGCGGCAGAACCATAGGTGCACACAGAGCAGGAAGTCTTGAAAATCTATAATATGGCCATTGCTATTATTCTATTTGTTTAACCAGTTGACATCCGCGGTGTTAAACCCCCT
>NW_017316270.1:0-686 GCF_000935625.1 Nanorana parkeri
AACAATAAAAAATTACCTTGGATGTCACTGCAATGCGAACATGTGAATGGCCCCTATTGGCCCTAAAAGGCTATAAATAAATGCAGCAGGACTGTTTTCAGCAAATGCTCTCGTGACTGGTACAAAAACAATAGTGAATTGCTCATGGAGTGACCTTTCCGTACTTTGGAGAAAAATTTTGAACCTACCAGAATGGCACAGTGTGAAAGGGCCATCTAGGAAAATTCAGGAAAGCATTTGATTGGCTGCAGTAGGCATTGTTCTTCTTTCAGACACATTTGTAAATAAGACTAACCGCACTCATTGTTCTTCTTCAGGTATGCCTACTACTACAGCGGATTAGGTTTCGGCGTTCTCCTTTTCGCCTACATTCAGATCTCTTTCTGGACGCTGGCCGCCGGACGGCAGATAAAGCAAATAAGGAAGCATTTTTTCCACGCAGTGCTGCGGCAGGAGATTAGTTGGTTTGATGTGAACGATGCAGGAGAGCTTAACACGAGGTTGAGCGAGTGAGTACAAGCCATCCATATTCAGTTCTGCAGCTTTCTTATGACTAGGCTATGGACCTGTGGTCTCATTTATTTCCTCTTTTTAAAAAAATGAACTCGAAGAAAATTCAGTCGGTAGGATCAAGACCAGTGCCGGTTTTCCCACAAGGCCAACCAAGGCCCGGCCTCGGGGCAGCA
>NW_017316271.1:0-686 GCF_000935625.1 Nanorana parkeri
TTTACAAGATAGTTATTTAAGCAGTAGAAACATACAGAGATATTTTATTTAAAATTGCTAACACAGCATTGCTTTGGCATTTTCTATAACATTTTGTTTCATAGCTCTTAAAATCCTGCATTCAACATTGTTTGCAGAACTGTTAATTACTTAGGGGTCTATTCGCTAAGCTGCCATAGGCAGCCGAGTGAACGACCGACCTGAAGTGAAGTGAGCCGAATGCTGTTCCTGCTATTCACTTCAGGTTTGTACGGCTGATTTCAGCCGCATATCGGCTGAAATCAGCCATACATCGGGTGGCTTCGGGTCGGCCGAACATGCTGAGCACGCAGACGGCGTTTGACTTAGCCAATCCAACATCTGGATCGGCTAAGCCGAACCTCCGGCAGGCTACTCGCTGCTGTTCGGTCTATTCTTATAGATGCCGAACAGCAGTGAGTAAATAGCCGAATGCCGCTCAGCTCGGATGTTCTGCTCGGTACCTCTGTGGGACCGAGCAGAACAGACAAATAGTTAGAAAAAGAGAAAAAAAATATAAAACGATTGTACGGAGCTAGCAATGACAGCTAGCTCCACCCAACTGTTTTCTATAGGCCGACGGTTCTACTGCCGTCACAAAAAAAGAAAGAAAGAAAGAAAGAAAACCGTTCGCCATAGTAATGCATTGCTAGATTCCTATTGGCTAT
>NW_017316272.1:0-686 GCF_000935625.1 Nanorana parkeri
ATCAGGACCTCCTTCCTCCTGCTGGGGACCCCTCTAGTGAGATTTGGGGGTCACGTCTAGTTTGGGTGCTTTATCCTGCATTGTAGGGACTGAATACTCAGCAGGAAGGTGTCACGGGATAAGAATTGGTATGTATGGTGGACACGGACCACCCACACGGCATGACATGTGCAGAACATATGACAGCGGACTGTCAGAGGTCTCGGGCCGCAGGTGGCCATGTGTGGTGTGCAGAGTCCCGGTGACACGTCGGTGTGAGATTTGGTGCACATGTCGGCTAAGATGAAAGGGCCACTTCTCCCCTGTGGGGTCAGTGACGGACCCCGGACCACCGCCCCTCCTCCCCTCCCCCGAACACCCATCTGTCAAATGCAAACGCTGCTCCGAATGTCAGGCCGGCCGGCGACATCAAACTGCGACACGCCGAAATAACAACCAAAATCTCCACATAGAACCTTTTCTGTGTAAAATAAAGTTCTGGAATCTTTCTGCAGAAAATCCACTTTATTCTTTCATTTTATTTCCTTTTATTTAGAATTTTGTATTTGATGTTTTGTTACATTTCTTCTTCTTATCGGATATTATGTTTCCAGTTCCAGCCCATTGATTGGTTAGATTACTATAGAGGAGTCCAGGAAGGATAGAGGGGGCTCCTCATAAATGCCCCCCTTCCCCGGGGGCTCCTC
>NW_017316273.1:0-685 GCF_000935625.1 Nanorana parkeri
GAGGCTGGTTCAGGTCATTGAGAAGACCTTTTGCTTCTGTGATGTCACCATGCTTCTGTACTTTATTGGAACTTTCAGTCTCCCGACATTCTAAGTGTTGCAGCTGAAAGTTTCTGCACTTCTCCGGGATCTGTGACTTCCCAGCTTCTTGCATTAGGAATTCTAGGCCACCGCCTTCCTCTCCTGGGTGTCAGAGTTGTGGAAGTTCCAGGAATCTACTGCTCTGATTGTTGTTGGTTCTACCAGGATGAACCAGAATCCAGGTCTCCCTCCACCGGGGCAGCAAGTTATCCATGTCACCCAGGATCTGGACTCGGACTTGGAGAACCTTTTTAACTCTGTCATGAACCCCAAGCCCAACTCTTGGAGGAAGAAAATCTTGCCTGAGTCGTTTTTCAAAGAGCCGGATTCCGGGTCCCACTCCAGGCAGTCTAGCACTGACTCCGGCAGCCATCCCCCCAGGCTGGGAATTCAGCATGTTCGATCCCATTCTTCTCCAGCTTCCTTGCAGCTTGGTGCTGGTTCCGGGAGCATTCCGAGTCCAACTCAGCAGCACGCTCACCTGCGCCAGCAGTCCTATGATGTGACAGATGAACTGCTCCTGCCACCTGGCTGGGAGGTGGCATTCACCCACACGGGCCAGAGGTATTTCCTCAAGTAAGTGGCCTTTCCAGGTTAATACTAA
>NW_017316274.1:0-685 GCF_000935625.1 Nanorana parkeri
AAAAAATGCGCGAAGTGATAGGAAGTGAACCAGCAGCTCGTCGTACAACGCTCAGAAGTGAAACAACATCTGCAGCCACCACGTCACTTCTTCCAGAGGTAAGAGAGAGATTTCATTGTTGTGTCCTCAATATTCTTATTCCTATAGTGCTGCGTTCTCAGGAATGAGACTCATTATTGTTACAGACAACAACTGACAGACAGACAGACAGACAGACAGTTGTAGACAGAGAACTGGTCTCATGTAACAATCTCTACACTTCCCCCTCAGGGAGCCGAAGGTGACGATCTTACCGATGGATTTATTTCTAGAAAAAAAAAAAAACCTGTCTGTCAGCCGTGAGGTGCGGACACAATGCTGACTGATAGAGACGACGTTCGGCTTCGCGGATACTGTATGTTTGCTGCAAAGATCTGAGATTTTTGCTGAAAAGTTTGCAGGTTCGCAGCTGTAAATGAGGGGCAACCTATAACGCATCTCACAGCCATTGCCCCTGGTCACCTGAGTCACAAGAGCCAATAATGCGAAGGAATGGATAACCACGCCCCCTTCCTATAAAGAGGTGGGCTCGCAGCAGCCATATTGTCAGTGGGTATTAGTACTGTTAGGGAGAGCTGAAAATTCTGTGTAGAGAAATATTATTATTATTATTAGGGCTGTGCAAATTAACGATTAATTTCTCGAT
>NW_017316275.1:0-685 GCF_000935625.1 Nanorana parkeri
CCATACATGTCTCCCAGGGCAGTACCCGGATCCCCATACATCTCCAATCTCAATACAAATAGTAGGGATGCACAGATACTTTTCGAGTACCAGTGCAGATACTTGGCATTTTCATGAGAACTCCCAGGGTTGCAGCGGTTGCAGCTGGGACCGGGCTCTGGCGCTCCACCACTGCCCTGTAATCATTAGTCTGTATTGTTTTAGAAAAACTGTCACATGACAATAACAAAAATGTATCAGTACTCGTACTTGTAAGTACTCGGCAAGTACCAGTACTCGTACTCGCAAAACTGGTATCTGTGCATCCCTTTATTTATATTTATAAAAACAAAATCATACATTAAAACAGAGATGTACAAATCCCGGGAGCTCCGTGTGCTCCTTACACATGACAGCGGCCTCCTAACTTTTGAATTTTTCTCTGAAGCTGGAAAAGTATCGGTACTTGTACCGAGTGCATCCCTACAAATGAGTAAACTAAACCTGAGATTGTAGTCCATCCCGGGAGTGAGCTTGGAGCGGTGACTACTTTACAACACACACAGGGACCATGGGGAACAAACATGCTGTATAACCAACTAAAACCACAGTAATTAAAACCACATCAAATATATATGAGATAAAGGATGTTTTAGGTGGAAAATAAGCAAATACCGTATATACTCGAGTATAAGCCGAGATTTTC
>NW_017316276.1:0-685 GCF_000935625.1 Nanorana parkeri
TCCTCTGTACAGAGACTGATGTGACTGTGGGGGGGGGCGGAGGGGACATTAGAGTGTCAGCTCCTGTGGTTGGGCAGTAGTCTGTAGCGGGGAGGGGTACATGTTGTACGACGTGACGGTATATGTCGGTCTCTCTCGCTCACAGGCGTCGCTCCGTCACGTCCTCTCGTACATCGAGTTCTTGCAGACGAGGATTCGGGACACACAGGACATGTTGGTGCCGCACAGCAGCCTGCTGGGTAAGGATGAGCCTCACAGGGGGGAGGGGCCTCAGAGGAGGCGGAGCTAGCAGAGGGCTGGCTGATGGAACCCCAATTGTGGATTGATAATACTAGAGTATATATTGAGGTGCAGACCATTAGATGAGTATTGGGGTACGGGCAGTCGGGAGTATTGGGGTACGGTCAGTCGGGAGTATTGGGGTACGGGACAGTCGGGAGTATTGGGGTACGGGCAGTAGTGGATATATTGGGGTACGGGACAGTAGGGGAGTATTGGGGTACGGGACAGTCGGGGAGTATTGGGGTACGGGGCAGTAGTGGAGATATTGGGGTACGGGACAGTTGGGGATATATTGGGGTACGGGACAGTCGGGGAGTATTTGGGTACGGGACAGTCGGGGAGTATTGGGGACAGTAGTGGATATATTGGGGTACGGGACAGTAGGGGAGTATTGGGGTACGGG
>NW_017316277.1:0-685 GCF_000935625.1 Nanorana parkeri
TAGCTTGTTTATATTTTGTTGACAGTGTGTCCAGAAACAATTGTTGGCGACCAGTAAGGGACGTCTTATGCTGATCATGTGATTTTGGGCTCGCTGGAGAGTTTTTCATGAAATGTTGCCCATATGTTGGCGTACCGGGAAGCTTTTGGAAACCAATTAGCATTGCTTCCTTCACGTGTCATCCGATGATAAAGAATTTAATGAAATTAGAAATTTTTGGGTCCCGAATTGTTCTCTTTTGCTCGTCTCGTGACTCCTCCTGAAGGTGAATAATAATGTCATCCCCTCCCCCGTGTATTAGGCATTTTCTGGTTTGGGAAGGTGAATCCTTGTTGGATATTGAAGGTTCTCTCTCTTTTTTTTCTGCAGTTTCTCCGGGTGTGATTCAGAATGGAGCGCGCATGCTGAACAGAGGGATCTTCCAAGGAGTCAGACCTCTACCCATCAATCCCATCGGCGCCATGGCCATGAGGTACGTCACGCACCGGGGCGGCAATGGGGGTCCCCTTTTAAAACCGGAGTCTTTTGGCGCTGAATGAAATCACTGTGGATAGTGTGCACACTGCCTACCTGTGTACAGGCTCGTGAAGTACCCTGCATGGCACAGAACGTTTTCAGTCTGCTGCCGTGTAGATGTCGTAGTCATGGGGAAGTTCTGTTTGTCATTGTTGACGTGAATCTGACC
>NW_017316278.1:0-684 GCF_000935625.1 Nanorana parkeri
GTGGACGCACTCCAGCAATACCTCCCCCAGGATCCACCAGTTTACGCACTCCAGCAATACCCCCCAGGATACACACACCCCAGCAATACACCCCCCCGTGTACACACACTAGCTGCAGCTTAGGACCAGGAGACAGTTTCACACTGCCAGTGTGCTAGATAACAAACAGTTAAAATTTCTTACAGGCGCACCTCCACAGGCGCTTCTCTACAGAGGACACATTTCAGGGCTCTCTCTCTCTCAGACTCAGCCGGGAGGTACAGCCTGTCACGCGGTGGGAAGGAGGGGCAAGCCGAATGTGTTGGGCACTGCAGGCAGGGAGAGGCAGATCACCCCTTCCAGTCTACAGCGTCACACTAGGGGAGCCAACTTGGAGAGCCAGACCAAATGATTGTGCGGGCCGTAAACAGAGCACAGGCTAAACGTTCCCCACCCCTGCTGTAGGGGGGTGCTGTGGGGGTAAGTGTGCCATAATGTGCAAGTATGCTATGCATTGTGGTAATCATTAAAAGCTCACCCAATAGGATCTATCTGTGATCAGAAGGTGACGCAACCACTGCGCTCTGTGACATATGACAATAAAGTCACATAATGCAGAATAAGTGTGTTCCCATTTACTGGCAGTACTCAAAGTTCCCTGGGGCACTTGCTATATCTAACTGCTTTCTTTGCAATGGAAAAACA
>NW_017316279.1:0-684 GCF_000935625.1 Nanorana parkeri
TTCTTCTCCCCGTGCCTACGCTTGAAAGAACCTACTTCACATGCTTTTCAGGTTATACTTCTGCTGTAATTCCATCGGACCCTAAAGTTCAAACCCTGTGTTGGTCCTTGACCTGTTGGATGGTGTTAGAGCTTTCACAATGTTAACTTACTCCACCCTGTCATGTGACATTGCCCAGGCCTGGCAATTGGCTACTTTTCCAGGGAGAAAGTCACATGCTTCCCCATACTGATCAATCGGAGCAACAGAGCTGTAGAGGATCATGGCAAAGGTTAGTATCAATGGGTGGTGTTGGCGGGGTGTGGGGGGGTGGGGGGGGGTATACAAGAAAAAGGCAAAGTGAAAGAATATCTTAATTAAACCCAGTTACTTTTTAATCAGCCTACAAAAGATACCAACATACTATGCATATGGGTCACTATCCCCATGATTGGATAGCTACAATCAATTGCTGACCCACTGCCCTGCCAATACCAACCTACATGTCCTTCACCTTGTAGGGGAGATCCTTCAAAAAAAACAACCAATCTCTAAAAACACCATCCAGGGCTGATGGTACCGGCCATCCTGGCTGCATTTTCTGTAGTGTACTACATAGTGCTATGAGAGATATGAATGAGCCTCATTGACTTGTATCATAGTTTTATGTTTGTTGTGGTTTCCAACAGCCTTCGGCTAGGTTAT
>NW_017316280.1:0-684 GCF_000935625.1 Nanorana parkeri
ACAAATATCCCTCGGTTCATTTTTGCTGGATCCAAAGCCCAATTAGAGATGCCAATAAATCCAACTTTTTTGTGTGGTGAGGTGTCATCATCAATGCATCCATCTTCTAGCAAAGGATGAAGTGTTTTTAAAGGCATTTTAGGGGAGTCTTCTGCAAGCCCTATTTCATCAAGTACAACTACAGACACATATTCGTTTAAATTCTTCCCTTCCTGGAATCTGGCACAGTGCCTAAATGTACCAATAATCCCTTCTGGTGTTGAATGAGGACTACACTGAAAAGACACCAAGTGGATCTGCTTTAGGTCCTTATACAGTTCTGTATGAGCTGTTTGGCCTTGCATAGCATCAGCAACAATAGTCTTTGCAAGAGACTTTGAACTTCCAGGTTTTCCAACCAGAAACAATGGAATTTTTAGCTCGATGCAGATGACCATCATAAAGAGGTTTTCCTTCAAAGCAAGATTTCTTGCAATGGTGTCCCTTAATTGTACACCTGCTAAGAAGAGTTCCTGAATGGAAGTTATTTCCTGTAAAATAATGGTGGGGTCTCTATAAGGCAGAGGAAAGAATTTACATATAGCCCTCCTGAAAGAATCTTTGGTTTCCAAAGATGCATGATAGCACACGCCAACAGCAAGAACCAGAGACCAAGCTGCTTTATCTACCACACTGTCAGTACTT
>NW_017316281.1:0-684 GCF_000935625.1 Nanorana parkeri
GGGCCATTCATTATCTTTCCAATTTCCTATCTGTAGGTCAGCGGCCGTTCTTTTCCTCTGTAACTCTTCATACACAGGGACCCCTAATTGTTCTCCACTCCCAAGGGGAAGGAGAAAGAATGAGGGTTTCAGTTACCCCAATACACAAGCTCCTGACCAATCTTGGGGAAGCTGTGAGTAAGCTTTGTTCCCACAGATCCAGTACAGGTTTTCTGGTGCTTTCCAGTTAGATTCTGTTGTGAGATCTTCCCATACCCCTTGTAAATTGGTGAAGTTTGTAAAGGGATGTGGGTCTGGCATGGGCACATCATCACTTACCCACCAAGATGTATTCTTACAGGTGTCATTGTAAAACTGCTGTCCTAGACAGGCCATTTATCCTACATGGGTTTTATACAGGGGACCTGACCTGGCTATACAACATCTCCCAATTATGGATGTCAATGATCCCCTCCAATATATGTTTACTCCAAACTTACTACCCCACCGTGCTAAGAAGGAGGTAGGGTCATATATGGTGAAATTTACAGGGGTGCAATTCCCCCTTGAACAACTGGATGAACTAGGCAAGGATTGCAGAATGGCGTCCTGGATTGTCTTTCCCTGTGTTGCCCAAGCGGCGCAATCCCACCGGGGGCAATGATTCCATGCTTCATTAGAGCAACCCGCTCCTAGCCTCCCTGA
>NW_017316282.1:0-684 GCF_000935625.1 Nanorana parkeri
GTGAGAACTTCCCCCCACAGGTCTCTGCCATGTCACCTAGAACTTGCAGTCTAGGTGACCTTGGCATGCCAATACCATCTCTGTGCCGATGACACTCAAATATATCTTTCTACTCCACCACTCACCCCCTCAGTGTCCTTCCGTGTCACTAATCTACTGACATATCCGTCTGGATGTCACAACACTTCTTAAAACTCAACCTTTCAAAAACTGAGCTCATGATATTTCCTCCTGCCCGTGCACCTTCCCCCAACCTTTCCCTTGAGATTGTTAATACAGCTATCCAGCCCTCCCCCCATGTCAGGGTGCTGGGTGTCATCCTTGACTCAGACCTCACCTTTCTTCCCCACATCCAATCACTATCCAAATCCTGCTGCCTTCACCTTCGCAACATCTCCAAAATACGCCCCTTCCTCACCAAAGAAACCTCAAAACTACTCATCCACTCCCTTGTTATCTCTCGTCTTGACTATTGCAACTCCCTACTCATTGGCTTACCTCTACACAGGCGATCACCGTTCAGTCTATCATGAATGCAGCTGCTAGACTCATTCACCTAACCAACCGCTCAGTGTCTGCAACCCCCCTCTGCCAATCCCTGCACTGGCTTCCAATAGCCCAAAAGGATACAATCCTAAATATTAATGACTTACAAAGCCGTCCACAACTCTGCCCCCGGCTATA
>NW_017316283.1:0-683 GCF_000935625.1 Nanorana parkeri
AACCAAAGGGGTCCTGGGGTCGAAGCTAGCCGAAGGATCAGTCAAAGCTACGACTAGATACTTTGGCAGCTTTGTGAATAGACCTCATAGTCTGCCTGCCTGGGTTTTGTTTTGAGTCAGTTTGACAGTTTAGAAGTGCTACAAAGACCTGTTCTCACTTTAATATGCATTATCAAAATCCATGCTTCTTAGTAATTTCATAAAAGGACAACGTTTTGACATGGTCTTATGCATGAAAAGTATTTACTGGTGAATTCAGAGACTCTTATCACAAAAATGTATTCACTGATGATTCGTTTCATTGAAGGAGTAGTTCATGAATCAAAGCTTTTGGTCTTAATTTGATAAAGAGCAGTGGACTGTAATAACTTCTAACAATGAGAATGTGAACCTGTCTGGTGTGCTAAAGTGTATCAATTCCGTTATATCTAGGAAGGAACCTAGGGCCTAAGGCAGGGCTATAGATTTCTCTTCAGTGCTAAGCCCACCACTCAGCAGTAAAAGCCAGAGCTTCCTCTCTCTGTTTAGGTTTTGGCATTGAATATTGTGCAGGTTAGTGTACAACATCACACATTGCAGAATATTCTGCTTCTGATTTAAGCAGACTGGGCACAAAATACCCAGTCTGCTTAAAACACAAGGATACCCTTTTGAAAAAGTCAAAGACTGACGAAACGCGTCAA
>NW_017316284.1:0-683 GCF_000935625.1 Nanorana parkeri
AGCCACCACATCTAAGGACTGGTAAGCTGCAATATATATATTTTTTTGTTTTTGGGTTTATATATGCTTTGATGATTCCATGCTGTGAATATTACGACTCTTGTTTTTCTCTAAGACATGAGACATAGTCACGGAAACTCTTACACCTAGGTCATAGGTCAGAGTTATAAGACTCAAAGCAAAAAAAATGTTTTTGCTTTATCTTAGGACTGTGGTTAAATGTATTGTGTAGCTCTTAATAATCAGTTCAGTAACAAAACATGAGATAAACACATCCTTCTAGGTTTGTTTAACCAGGAACTGCATTTTAAACCAGAGTATAAGCAAACATATTAGCCGCTAAATGGTCCTGCACCTAAATGTACGTAATCCTTTTTTCATGATTCTTTTCTTTATTTTGTCTATTATTCCTGCCAGTAGCACTCTTCTTTTCCTAGGGTGACAACACCCACTGTACTGTATCTATTGAGGAGAAGCTTCTCCTCTCCTTTTCTCCATAACAAAGGAGGAATGTGCTCTCCTCAGAAAAGACATCCGAACAATGCAAACTAAAGTGAGTTCAACAAAGGCAGATAGCACAGAATGTGATTTGCCTACTGGCTTTCTGACAGGATTAACAGGTATTTTTACCTGTTAAACAGATACAGCAATAGACTTTCAATTGTATATTTAACAGACCAAAA
>NW_017316285.1:0-683 GCF_000935625.1 Nanorana parkeri
CAGTCTACCAAAGAGCATGCAAGATTCCGCATTTTGTTGGAGGGTTGCTTCAATATAAAGTGGGGTTTTCCCCTATTACATCATGATAGTCCTATATCATTAGGCTAAGCCTTTACACGTTGTACAGTTTGCTTTCTGCACCGGCATTTCACTATTTACGGAACTCTATATCGAACGGATATCCGTCAATCTTGATACGTCTTAACTTTATTAAACAGATATAAAAAGTAGTAACAATAAAGTGATGAAAAAAGAAAAGAAAAGAAGTTGTAAGAGATACTCTTACAGAGTAGCTATCCTTATAAACGAAATGTACAAGGACTTTCCCCAAGTTACTGCTATCTGCACCGTTCACCCCATGATTGGCCACCGTCCAAACCCCTGCCTCCTGTCGACACCCCCTCCTCCTCCCATTCAGTGTTCTCCTCGTGGCCATGCCTTGCTCTCCACACCCCCTCATGGGCGTCAATAGTGTTCTTCAGCCGTGCTGTTTAATATTCCATCATCTGAACATCTTTGATCTTTGAAGTCTAGAGGGGGGGAGTTTCCGTTTCCACTGAAGTAGAATAAGACAGCGGGCTGCCGTGAGGATATGCATTACCAATTTTCCACTAGCCCTTGAAAGTCAGGGAAAGGGCAATCCCAGCAAATGTATGGGGCGATAGGAAAGAGTTTGTCCAACT
>NW_017316286.1:0-683 GCF_000935625.1 Nanorana parkeri
GCCCTGTTATACCCTTTGTGGGTATTCTGCAGTTTTCTCCTTGTTTTGGTTACTTTATATTATATATATATAAGCTCAATTGGCCTTGTCTGGTGTGGTCACGCATTTGGTCCACCCGTGGTGGTACCTGCATGCGGTGTGAGGACACCTGCGCACAGTACCCATGGCAACAGGGTAAAGAACTATCCTTTACCTCCAGACCTCTGCTGGCATTACCATAGATCAGGGGTGCCTATAAGGTCGATCGCGATCTACTAGTTGATCGCGGTGTCCTTTCCTCCCGCCGTGGGGCTTATCCTCTGGATCCCCGCTGCTCTCCCCCATCTGTATGCAACGGGGATCCAAGGAGAAGTGAAGGAAGCACTGCAGCCGGCGGCGGAGGGACCCGCTATCTCAGAAGTAAGGTCGAGCAACGAGGAGAGAGAGACGCTCGGCCAGGATCTGACAGCCAGCAGCTCTCTCTCTCCTCACCGCTCGACCATGCTGTTGCGACAGTGGCACAGATCCCCGCACAGATGGGGGAGAGCAGGGGGGATCCAGAGGAGAAGTTGCAGGGTGAGCCTCCCTGTGTGCGTGGCCGAGCGAAATTTTAAGTCGCACATTCAAAATTAAAAAAAAACAAAAAAAAATAAATTTTTTTTCCAAGTCCCCACCCATACATACACGCATGCAAACATGCGTCG
>NW_017316287.1:0-683 GCF_000935625.1 Nanorana parkeri
GTGTCCATCGATGTAATCCAAAGGTCAATCACATCGTCCAGTTATGTAGATCCTCGTCAATCACGCTGAACGACGCCTGCCAACTGAAAAAAAAAGTCCCGCCGCCCACGGACCTGTTCGATGCCACAAAATCACAGATCTGTGCCAAATGTAAACAAATGGGCGGAGCGAGCCGTGATGTCACGACTCACTCCGCCCATTTGTTTTCATTACGTGCCAGCTCTCTGTCCTCTAATGGCATGTAATTTTTCTTATTTTGGTAAACATATTTAAATTAACTCTCCAAATGCTTTAAATTAGCTCTCCAAATGCTTAATTTATTAGCAGAGTGGTATCTGGCAGCATTTTCAGTAAACTACCATTATGGATTAACAATTTGATTTGCCTAGTTTAATCCTGATTAGATTGATTCTTAGGTGGCAAAGATTTGCAAAAGTCTTCAGGTCCACCAACAATCAGCTTTTTTTTTTTAACAGACTACTTGTCTTAACCTGATAAACAAAGCACATGGGCTACTTTACCCATAACTAAAGGGCCATAAGTATGTGTACCCTCTTTCATACTAGTACCTCAAATATTACAGAAACTTCTATTACACACTAAACTATCACTATTACAAGTTAAAGGGTTTCTAAACCCTTTGGTTTTTTTTGCCTATATCTACTGCTAGCAAGCAGTAGATA
>NW_017316288.1:0-683 GCF_000935625.1 Nanorana parkeri
AATTTCCATTCGGAACGAAACGAATCGCACATGTCTAGTGGGAGGCAATGCTGCTACTGTTGAGTAAGCAAAGAGAATTTTCATTTTGCAAGGGAATTTTCACAAAGCTTAGTGAATGTGGTGAAGCTCTGCGGATGTCCATTGTCCAATTATGCCCAAGGACAAATCCTGTTTTTTTATCCTGGGTATTCTTTGCACTAAGGTAATTAAAAATTCCTTTTCAATGTGAAAAATTATTTTGCAAGGTGAACACACTGTATTCATTTAGTAAATCAACCCCAGTGAGTGAGCAATGCCAACCTGTTATAGGATGTCCCAGCAAAAGACCTTTGCTGGCAGGATAAAAAGGTGCAAGTACAGGAATTCAGGGCAGCAAAGTATGTATGTATGCTTTCACTATTGGAGGGTAAGCTATCATATTTTTTAAGTATGACTAAAGCTAAAATGTTTCTTTTAATTTTGGATAAAGTAGGGAATGGTGAAAATCCCTGCCAGGTTTTTTTCTATCTGTGTCCCATGAAGGAGATTTCAAGCACTAGTAAGCAATATTTTTTCTGACAGGACCAGACAATAATATGCCACACAGTCCTGTGCAGCCAATTGCATTGCGGCCAAGGACGTGGCTGCGGTGCCATTCACCTCAATGCACCGCAACGCCCCCTCCCGCCCCACAACAAAGTGAG
>NW_017316289.1:0-683 GCF_000935625.1 Nanorana parkeri
AAAGTCACTGGGCCTTGGTGCAAAATCTGTCCACGCTCTTGTCAGATACACATTGTGTGGCCCAAATGGAGAAAACTCTCCCAATTGCTCCCTCCTTGACATACACCAATAAAAATCTCTTTCATTCCTATACAGAGGCTGTTTTATTTTGGCACACATGATAGATAGAATTAATGTGTTTTTTTTTTTGTTCATGTGCAGAAGTAAGGGAATAGCCAGGAGAATTTGCAGTGGCAGCTGTGGGGCTATGCATGGGTCATACAGCATGGATCTGACAGGAGCATTAACAGGTGTGTATAGATCTTTGGAGGGGGAAGGGGGAGGCTAAGTTAAAGGATAGCTGTAAGTATAATTAAATGTGTGAGATCATTTCTTTACAAGAGAAGCAGGTGGAAAGCTGATGAAAGTGACTACCACATGATTATGGTAAAAATCCAGATAGAAACTGTCAACATACTATCCTCTACTGACCCTAAAGGAAAAAAGATAGGACCACTTTAAATGATCAGAAAAGATCATCAAGAAAATCCTGTGGATGCAACTGCAAAATTAGATTATACAGAACTACTACAACAAGACAAACAAGTGTCAGGGAATCTCAGATGTCTTCACAATCAATTGTGATTAAGAATTGTGAGAACACAACTCCAAAACACATTCTTTTTCCACTGGGAGAAAAAAAA
>NW_017316290.1:0-683 GCF_000935625.1 Nanorana parkeri
ATCACCGGCTGACCCCTCCCCCGGATTGGGTTGGATCCAGGTACACGGGGTATATGAGCTGAGCCGCGTCGCGGAGTGCGTCATTACCTCCTGCGTACAATTGCGCACAGCGGAAGACGTCTCTACTCACCACAAACATCTGATTATTGCGATTAGCGCGCTCCGAAGCCGCGGCACAAACGTGTCCGCAATTACCGCCGGCACACGCGTGTGTAACAAGCCAACATGACAACACGACGGCAGGAAGAGCGACACAAAACACGCCAAAATATACACAAAACACGCCGCGCACACACAGCGCAATTACGTCTTCCTCCGGCAGCTCGCCGCTCGCCGTCAGACGGATAATAAAGCCGACAGCGAGCCAAAAAAGCGGGGAGCCGTAATAAGCGCCTTTCACGGAGCAGATGTGAGGAGAAAGGAGAGTCCCGGGAGCGCCGGAGCCCACCAATCATCGCCATTGTTCCTGCCCCCCCAAAATGCATGAATGCCCCCCTTACTCATCTGTACAAGTCACATGACATCGTGGCCGCGCCTCCTACCTCTGCAATGTGACCGGTCCACGTCCCCCCGATCCTCGGAGCCGGCTGGTTGTTACCGGCAGGATCACCGGGTGAAAATTAAGGTCGCCGCCCCCCACACGGGTTTACATTCACTTCGGGTCCCCGACCACCAAACCTCTA
>NW_017316291.1:0-682 GCF_000935625.1 Nanorana parkeri
TACATGCCTGGTTCCCACCGTGAAGCATGGAGGAGGAGGTGTGATGGTGTGGGGGTGCTTTGCTGGTGACACTGTTGGGGATTTATTCAAAATTGAAGGCATACTGAACCAGCATGGCTACCACAGCATCTTGCAGCGGCATGCTATTCCATCCGGTTTGCGTTTAGTTGGACCATCATTTATTTTTCAACAGGACAATGACCCCAAACACACCTCCAGGCTGTGTAAGGGCTATTTGACCAAGAAGGAGAGTGATGGGGTGCTGCGCCAGATGACCTGGCCTCCACAGTCACCGGACCTGAACCCAATCGAGATGGAGTGAAGGCAAAAGGGCCAACAAGTGCTAAGCATCTCTGGGAACTCCTTCAAGACTGTTGGAAGACCATTTCAGGTGACTACCTCTTGAAGCTCATCAAGAGAATGCCAAGAGTGTGCAAAGCAGTAATCAAAGCAAAAGGTGGCTACTTTGAAGAACCTAGAATATGACATATTTTCAGTTGTTTCACACTTTTTTTGTACTGTATATAATTCCACATGTGTTAATTCATAGTTTTGATGCCTTCAGTGTGAATCTACAATTTTCATAGTCATGAAAATAAAGAAAACTCTTTGAATGAGAAGGTGTGTCCAAACTTTTGGTCTGTACTGTATATATATATATATATATATATATATATATATA
>NW_017316292.1:0-316 GCF_000935625.1 Nanorana parkeri
GGTCACCATGGATAGAAGGAGAGACATTCCCGGTGCCGGGGACATTCTTGGGGGATTATGTCGTCTTTATAGAACAATCAGACGGAGAATCGGCTTTTATCCGGAAATCTCCATCACGTGGTGCCAGGAAATTCATATTTCACCACAAAACCTCACCGCAGACGCTGAGCGAGGTCACATGACCGCCCCCTCCTGTCACTGCACACGCTGTCCTTGTATTCCTACCCCACCGTACCAAGAACATACCCCACCGTACCAAGAACATACCCCCCCATATCAGGAACATACCCCCCACCATACCAGGAACATACCCCAC
>NW_017316293.1:0-682 GCF_000935625.1 Nanorana parkeri
AACAAAGCTGCTGCTGATTGGTTGCCATGGGTTTCGGCAAAGCATTGTTACATTGTTACAATTGCTCCTCCCTTCATTGTCAGCTGTGGGGGGATTTCTGGTGACAACGTCTGCAGATTGGGGGATTTGTAGGACTTTAGGGACGTATATTGTCACCTGGAACCTGTATGGGACTTATATATATAGATCCATCTAAGACCCCGCCCCCCCCTCCTCCCCGTCCATGGGGTGACAACGCTGCTGTGGGGTATCACGAAGGATCAACAGGAAATAAACCACAAAGCCTGCCCCAGCCCCCCTATAACGGCCCACTTGCTGAAGCAATGCATTGTGGGACATGACGGCAAGCAATCCCAATGACACTTCCTGCCTGAGACGCGTTGTCACCTCTTACAGTTTAATGCTGGTGATGGCATGAGATCGCCCCAGGCAGACGTTGGTGCCGGCTCCCCACGGCATGGTAAAATGCGTCACCCTGCGGCCCCGCTTGTGGAATTCTCTCTTCTCCGTTCCGTCCGGATTGAGGAATCGATTGTAACGGAAGATCTGCGAGACAGAAGAGAGGCGCGGTCACGGGACCGGAATGTGGCCCCCGATGGTGTACAATCTGTGAGGGCCCATCGGGGGAAAGGGGTGATGGAGGAGGAAGGGGGGTGATGGAGGAGGAAGGGGGGTGATGGAT
>NW_017316294.1:0-682 GCF_000935625.1 Nanorana parkeri
AGATTGAGATATAGAAACATTGAGTTGGAGCTTAAGATAGGCAATCTGTGATCGGCGATTCTGGTACCGGTCCGGACAGCTCTGTGACTCTCATCGTTTGCTGTTCTTCTGTGATGACTCCGGCTTGTCACCTGAAGGCCATGGGATTTGAAATTTAGAAAATGGACTGAGGTATGATGATGTGGAGTTAGATAGAGTTAGATAGAGATAGATAGAATAAGATACAGTAATATTCTATCTACATATAGAGTTAGAGATAAAGAGATACAGAGAGATATAGATTGAAACAGAGAAACATAGAGTTGGAGCTTAAGATAGGGAAATATAAAGATAGTGATGAGAATTATAGAAAACTGACTGAGATATGATGATATAGATTTAGATAGAGTAAGATAGAGTAAGATTCTATCCACATATAGAGTTAGAGAGAAAGAGAAACAGAGAGCTATAGATTTAAATGGAGTAACATAGACTTAGAGCTTAAGATAGGGAAATATAAAGATTGAGATGAGAAATGTAGAAAACGGACTGAGAGATGATGATATTGAGTTAGATAGAGTTAGATAGAATAAGATAGAGTAAGATTCTATCCACATATAGAGTTAGAGAGAAAGAGAAACAGAGAGCTATAGATTTAAATGGAGTAACATAGACTTAGAGCTTAAGATAGGGAAATATAAAG
>NW_017316295.1:0-682 GCF_000935625.1 Nanorana parkeri
GAGCCTGCACTGACCACCCGGAGCCCGCACTGACCACCTGGAGCCTGCACTGACCACCCAAAACCCACACTGACCACCCGGAGCTCATACTGACCACCCGGAGCCTGCACTGACCAAAAAGAGCCCATACTCACCACCTGAGAGCCGAGCTGACCACCTAAGAGCCACACTGACCACCTAAGAGCCCCACTGACCGCTGGAGAGCTCCACTGACCGCAAAAGAGCTACACTGGCCCCCCGAGAGCCCGCACTGGCCACCTGAGAGCTGCACTGACAACCACAGAGCCCACATTCTGCATTGCCGTATACAGTATTGCTGGGATTTGTAGTCCTCTATAGCTGATGGTATTATTCTGTAGTAGTATTGCTTGGATTTGTAGTCCCCTATAGCCGGTGCAATTCTGCAATGCTTTTTAGTGTATTGCTGGGTTTTGTAGTGCTCTATAGTTGGCGGTATTCTGCATTGCTGTGTAATTTATAGCTGGGATTTGTAGTCTCTCTACAATTTGGAGCCAGTGGTAGATCTACCAGGCTCACAGCTGCAGCTGGGTCCTGGCGCTCCACTGCTGACTCCAAACTGTAGAGAGGCTTCAAATCACATCGCAAATCACAGCCCGGATAGGAGGAAGAGGGCCCTGGTTACCGTCGGCATTTCCATGAAAAGGCCCACCGAAATCCTCAG
>NW_017316296.1:0-682 GCF_000935625.1 Nanorana parkeri
TTGAATGCTATTACTTCTTTTCAGTAGTGTGGAGAAATGTTAAAACCTCTTTTACTAATGTTGTACTTTCCTGTCCCAGTCATCCCCATCCTCTCATTTCCTCGTGTCTCAGGCCTAACAAATTAGGGGAAATTTCCCATCATGAGGTCACAAACCGCAATAAAACCCAGAAGAAAGCTTTAACCTTTTAACACTTTATTCAAAACTAGAGAGAAAAAAAGGTTTTGCCTTGGAGTGGGGTCTTTAACCCTTTCCTGGCGGCTTCCCACCGGCCCTTTGAGAGTTGTAAATGCTGGAGGTGTTTCCTGGGCTTCTAATCATGTGATCACATTGACCGGGAGCTGATGGCTGTCCACAGTGATCACATGATCGGGAGCTCATCCTATGGCCCGCTGATCATCACTGTATTACTGGGAGCTGTTGGTGACCACGCTGGGGGCACGTGATTGAGCGTGCTCCCAGCACAACACAAGCCACAAGCACATTATGTGGCAGCACAGAATAAAGCCCATCTCTGTGCTGCCACATATGGTGTACATCAGTTGGGAAGGGGTATGTAACCCATGTTCAAATCGTTGACTCCGATTGCAAAGTTTGTCACTTGGGGATCCTGCCAGGAGCAGCACTTCCTGTTGCAATGCTAAGCTATTTACCACGCAATTTGCAGCAGCATTGTTATCCT
>NW_017316297.1:0-681 GCF_000935625.1 Nanorana parkeri
AAAAACTGTACCTTTTTTATGCGCGTTACCTCCGAAATACAGAAGAGGATTACCAAAGATATATCCCGTGAAGTCGTAGGTAAAAGGTAAGATCGCCTTTTAAACCCACTGACCATTTCTGTATGTTGTCATTTCTTTTGGCCTCCCATTAGGTGGTATCTGCAAGGATCTTCCCTTCTAATTAATACATTATAGGTTTCAGTCCTTGATGAGAAAAATGAAAACTCCAGCAGAATGCCGCAAACTGCTGGAGGTGGCGAAAGAATCCTTTTTTAAAGCCCTTGCGGATGCCAAAAACGGTGAGAAGTTGGATACGACTTGCAAGTTAGACATCTTGTATTACCTGGAAGCCATTCTGATTCTGAAACATCTCCAGAGACCGGGGGTGGTCAGGAACATGACCGTAAGTAAAAGACTTTTTAGGCTTTGCCAATGTAAATGGCGTCTGTGTGCTGATCTCTTATGATGTACGCCTAGGTGTACGAATGGGAGAAGAGAGTGCCTCATACATACGTCACCCCTGAACACACGGCCACTTTCGCCATTGTCGGGGTTCAACTGCACAAGACTGCAACGCAGCAAGTAGCCACAATCGCTTTGACAGAAGACGAAGAAACGGTAATGCACATTTAAAAAAAAAAAAGATGGTTGCTATGGAAGTGCATATAACAATTATCCTGA
>NW_017316298.1:0-681 GCF_000935625.1 Nanorana parkeri
AGGGAAAATTAGGAAAAATTTAAAAAATCTGTACAGTATTATGTATAGTGATCAACAAAATCTGAACATGAAGAGCTATATACCAAAGATGAGTATTTTAGAAGCTGGATTGCTTTTAAAAGGCTACTATCTTTTTTTTCTATGAAAGAGTGAGTAATAAATAATCATACCTTTTGGAGAATTAAAAAAAAAAAAACTCCGGGCAGATAAAAAAGGCAATCTGAGTATGACTTCATGCAATCTCTGTATAGCACAGCTTAGTCTAGGAAAGGAAGAAGCAGAACAAGGAGCCAGTTGTGTTGTGGTGCTCATGTGCTAACAAGCAACATGCTGATAGGAGGATAGCTTGCCAGTCTGCTGCTTCTCCTTCACTGTTTAGTCACAGGCTGGGGGAGGGAAAATACCTCTAAGTGCTACGTAACGGCAGAAGGGCAAAATGAGGTCTGTCACTAGGCTGTGTGGCTTGAATTGTTCTATCTCAGGACTGGGTGGAATACTAACCCTCTTGGCAGGTAAAGCATTTGAAAACAGGTATTTTATCTGTGTATTTATTTGCCTGTGGTCAGGGGCATCCCAAGGCCGGGTGTCGTGCGCAACCGTCTAATTGACGCCTGCCAGTCATATAACACAATAGCATTTGTGAGCTCCCAAATGCCATTCGGGTCTGGGAGCTGAGGTGTC
>NW_017316299.1:0-681 GCF_000935625.1 Nanorana parkeri
AATGACACTGTGCAGCCCGGCCGCTAGCATCCTAACAGCCACTTTAATATCAATAAAAACACAGCCACGCTTGCAGTCATTAATCCATCCATTCCAGCACTGCTATGCTACAGCAAGGGGCGTATCTGCCACGAGGTAAACAAGGCTTTTGCCTCGAGCGGCAGATTCCAGGGGGGCACCCCCAAAAACATTTAGGCAGACGGGCTGCACTGAAACCGGCAGACAGGCTGCCTAATGTGAACGGGGAAGAAGCGGCGGAGCAGGAGGAGACAGGGGACGGAGCAGCAGGAGGCGGAGACAGAGGAGATGGGGCGGAGATGGAAGAGGTGGGGTGAAGACGGAGAAGGCGGGGGCGGAAGACTGCAACGGAGGAGGCAGGGGCAGAGACGGCGATGGTGGAGGCGTCATGGAGGCTCCAGTCGGGCGGTGAAGCTATGACAATTGGGCACAGAGGCAGCGGAGGAGGATGGGTTTCCCTGCCAGGTAGGAGGACGACTGTGGTGGGATGGCCCACCACAAATCTTGCACAGCCCCCCTGAGATCCTGCTGACTGCAGGGCCTCAGGGGATCCTAGCATGATCTGTGGGGGGCTTTTCAGGATCTGTGGGGAGCTTTTCAGGATCTGTGGGGGGCTTTGCAAGATCCATAGGGTGCTCTGCAGCCTGCAAAGCCCACCACAGA
>NW_017316300.1:0-681 GCF_000935625.1 Nanorana parkeri
AAATCACTGTAATTTTCCATTTAAGTCAGGCTGAAGACCCAGTACTGGATAAAGTCAGACAGACAATGTACTAACACGCTACAATTTCATAGTTTTATCTTTACTTCCCTGTTGCAGCTATAATACAGGGTGTCTAAATATGCAGTCCAGCCCAGGGGCAGTCCAATAGCCACCAGAGTTAGAGCCAGTGCACTCTGTAATTGCATGCTGATCATGTTCGGCCGATCTGAAGCCAGCCGAAGCAAGCCGACGTACGGCTGAAATCAGCTGTACAAGCCTGAAGTGAATAGCAGCACAGCGTTCGGCTCACTTCACTTCGGGTCGGTTATTCACACGGCTGCCTTCGGCAGCTTTGTGAATAACCCTCATAGAAGCATCACACATTAAATGTTTATTTGTATCATCAACATTTTATACTGAAACGTATGAATTATATAAAAGAGGAGTTTATGAATTTTAATTTTGTGTATTAAACAAAATTCAACCGGACAGATTCTGTGCAATAAATGCACATTTCTCTATGCAATATACCTTCAAAGGCATGGCAAGCACAGAAAAATACTTGCTGGTCTGTCAGAAATGCACTTAACACATTATTTCCTATTGTCAAATGTGCTCAGTCTGTGTTTATAAAGACAATATAAAGATGGACTGAGCTCTGTTGAAAGATTGACAATACAA
>NW_017316301.1:0-681 GCF_000935625.1 Nanorana parkeri
TCTATCTATCTATCTATCTATCTATCTATCTATCTATGTTTATCCATCTACCTATAATCTGCATGTCGCTTATAGCTGAGTTCCCTGTAGTTTTTTTTATACTTTGATTCTATATAAATAAAATATCTGAATACAATTTATCAATGTGTTTTGTAGCCAATTAAATACTAAAACAGACCAATAATAGATGTGCGGCCATTAGATTTCATATACATAGATATCTACAAAAGTAAATATCTGTCTGTTAATGAATCCAGGATTACCTTACTATAGCCTCATTCACAAAGCTTTTCACAAGGATAAAGATCTTTATTTTCATCTATGTGAATGCCATTTTATTCATAATGGACTCTGCTGAAAATATGTAATAGATATTGCTAAAATTCATTGCTTTGTATATGCTTCCTAATGCCCTGGTGTCTAAATATGTTTGTCAGGGGGCATCCTTTGGGGTCTATTTTTAAATGTTTTCACACAGGATTCAAATAACTTTTATTCAAAAGTGATTAATAATTTTTTTCTAATTGAAATTAACTGGACAAATGTGTGAATCGTGGGTGAAAGCTGTATGCATTTGGGGGGAAAACATTTAAAAACAGACCCCCATGGGTATCAGATATGTTAGGTTTAATTCCCTATTGTGTGTTTATTTCCATTCACTGGCTGGTAGCCTGATTAGCA
>NW_017316302.1:0-681 GCF_000935625.1 Nanorana parkeri
GCTGCAACAACTAATCGATTAAATAAATTATAATCGATAATAAGAATCATTGGTAACGATTCTCATCATTGATTAGTTGTTTTTTGATTAGTTGCCGCCGCTATGCTCCTACGTTCTTCTCCCCACTGCTGCTGGCTGCAGCGGTCTGTGTCTCTTTTAAACCCTGCTGCTCTCCGCGCCTCTATTATGAAAATAATCTTTAGCTGCAACCCTTTTTAAAGAACAGTACAAAATACAAATAAAGGGTATAGAATTGACTGCATATATTGAGAATAGAAACATCTTATATGTCATCTTATCAAGTAAAAATAACATACTAATATGTGACACAGTTGTATCATAGCAGGAAGAAATTCCATATTCTAATATACTGCCAACCTATACCCCAATAAATAGAAACGCTATGGCATCACTACCCCCCGTTCATTCAGAGAACACCTAGTATTCATTGAGTAAAATACTAGGTGTCATCACCTCAGAATGGCTGCTATAAGTATAAGTATTTACAGTATACTTACATTGTGCCAAGCTGGACAATTAAAAAAATGCCCTTCATAATCCTTACCAGACCCTGATCCCAAATAGGGGTATGATACATATTTAAAGGGGGACCCCTTTAAATAAAAAACACAAAAATGGGACATCAGAATACCCTCTTCAAACCAGAATCCCCCCTTTACA
>NW_017316303.1:0-681 GCF_000935625.1 Nanorana parkeri
CTTCTGCGCTCTTTTGATATTTTATTTGTGTGCAGCGGGATCGTCTCATTGGAGGACTAAGAAGGAGGCGACAACCGTGGCCCCGCCCAGGACACAAGGGGTGAGTACACCGTTACGGGGCAGGAGGAGGGTAGTCACATGAGCTGGGTGGGGAGGAGCTCCCCTGGGATTGGTCTCATGACCTGGATGGGGCGGAGCTTCGCTGGGATTGGCCACATGACCTGGGTGGGGCGGAGCTTCGCTGGGATTGGTCACATGACCTGGATGGGGCGGAGCTTCGCTGGGATTGGCCACATGACCTGGGTGGGGCGGAGCTTCGCTGGGATTGGTCACATGACCTGGATGGGGCGGAGCTCCCCTGGAATTGGTCACATGCAGAATAACGGATGTCAGTCTCTCCGGAAGGTGAATAAGATGGCAGAGCCGCGAGGGAAAACTGCCCCGGTCACCCGGACGCGCTCCTTCTCCCTCACCCAGCAGGCCCGGGCCGCCGCCCCCAACAATCCGCTCATCCGAAAGGAGGCCACGCCCCCCGGAGCAGTGACCGTTGCTGCAGTTAGTGCTAGACTGGTAAGTAGGAGGAGACACGAGACACAGGGAGGCCATTGTGGAGTGCTGGGAGGAGGCGGAGTTCGGGGAGGAGTGCTAGGGGGCGGAGTGTTGGGGGGAGGAGTTCCGGGA
>NW_017316304.1:0-680 GCF_000935625.1 Nanorana parkeri
TGCCTTCTCCAAACTCTTTGCCCTTTTGTGAATAACCCTGTAAATGTTATGTATATGTAGTCTTGTGTATAACTGTACCACCTTTCAAACGCTATAAAAGAACTATTGAAAATAAATATTGTGCTAGATTGTTCATTTTAACATAAACTTATATAAATAATTGCAACATTATCAGTTCATCTCCAGGTATTTTCACCACTTCCCCTCACTGCTACTGCATTAAATATGGGATTTTACTGCTGAACAGGTAGCACTGAGCAGAGGATTACAACAACTGTACGAAGAAATTAATTTTGGAAGCTGTGCACAAAATAAGGAAGGTAGATGGCAAAGGACTAGTTACCAGTATTGCCGGTGGTCTACCTGAAGCTGACTAACCTATTAGACATGTGCGATTCGTTTCTGAAAGGTTACAAATTTGGGCGAATTTTCGGAAATTCGGATATATCTGAATCTCTGAATGACAGAAAAGATGAATGAAAGTGAATCTGAATTTCCAATAATGAAAATGTAGGAAGAAATTTGTTAGCTGTAGTCTGTACGAATTTTCGTTTCTGGACAAATATTCCTTGCAGCAAAGTGACAGACAAAAGAAAAAAAAATATATTTTTTTTTACAGTCTGCAGAAGAGAAAAAAAGTAAAAAAAAAGTGCGTGGGGTTCCCCCCAAAATCCATACCA
>NW_017316305.1:0-680 GCF_000935625.1 Nanorana parkeri
AAAATGGAAAAACCAATAAAAACTATCTGATTTTAAAAAAAGGAAAAAAAGTCAAAAAAAGTTAGAAAAATACATTTAATTAAAAAAAATGATAAGAAAATATAGTGCTCAGAAGGCTATTTAAGATAGGAGAAAAAATATATACAACATTCTAAAATTGTTCCACACTAAAATTGTATTTTACTCCTTGTATTTTGTGACCTATAACTCCCAAAATAAACTGAAATCCCAGACATATGATCTACCCTATAAATCAGGACAAATAAAATGTCTGGGGCCGTGCAATGTGACTAAGCCCTGGATGCCATCTTTCTGCCTCACCTTACATATCGGTGCAAGGATAACCGGACAGTGCATTTACATAGAGGATCTCTGCCCCCTAATGTCATACAGTGGCTTATACTGTGCATTAGATGTATACAGTATATGTCTTCCCTCACATCTGAATGTTGGAATGACAGCTTTATTACTCTAATGTTACACTGCACAGCGCTGAAAACTTTAACAATTAAATGTAACCTCTTTGGTTAATGAAGCAATTAATGCAACAAATGATCAAATTCGATGTGATAAATTTGAAATGTCAAATAAATAAAATTAATAAGAAACAATTAGTATGAATAAAATGTGAATGAATCAAAAAGAAATGAATAAATAATGGAGATAAAGTGTATATATAT
>NW_017316306.1:0-680 GCF_000935625.1 Nanorana parkeri
GCCTGTCCAAGATGGGCAGATCGTACGGGCTTTTAATTAGCAAGATGGTGCTCAAGTTTGAACAGGGGCCATTGAAAGTCATGGGGATTTCTTGTGTTGGTCATTTAAAAGCGCTTTTCTTACTGCTCAAAACCGCCTAGGTGTGAACTAGGCCTGAAGGATGAGAGGCAGTGGCTGTAGCAATGAAGAATCCAGTTGTTTGCCTCTCCCTTTCCTCCCCCTCATCCAGTAACATAACTTATTGTATTGGAGGAGGGGAGAGGAGGGGTGGATGGGCAGTCTTCCCCCTCATTCAACCACAGAACGCCTTGCACTCTGTGTATGGATGAGGGGAGAGGAGGAGTGGGTGAAGGACAGGGTCCCCCCTCATCCATCCACAGAATGCGTTCCATTTCATGTATGGACAAGGGGAGAGGTTTTCAGTTGTTTCAGTTTTGGCCACAGGAGGAGTCCTGTTCAAAGACCTACAAAGAAGAAGAAATGTCTCGCATACCACTGACTAGGGATGCACCGATACTAGTTTCGATGCCGATACAGAGTACTCGGCCAAAAGCTCCCGAGTACTCTGGTGATGAGGAAGCATGAAGTCGGCTTCCTGGCTAATCAAGAAGCGGGGCGGCGGGTCATTACCAACCGACCGTCTTCCTTAAAGGAGAACTATGGGGTCAGTGTTTTTCCCC
>NW_017316307.1:0-680 GCF_000935625.1 Nanorana parkeri
ATGGGGAAAAGCCCTAACCCCATAGTTCTCCTTTAAGCCATATATTATAGCAGTTGTATAGCTGGTTGTTATACTGCCATCAGGTGGGCATTTTGGTTATTGCACCACTTTTTCTGTGTTCCCTCTCATTTATGATGTATTTCCCCCTTCTTCAAGAAGTAGTCATTTCTGGTGTCATGGCTGACTGTAATATGGCCACATGCACATGTATATGCTTCCTTAGAAACATTACCATCTCTGACCTTCAAATACCGTCCGTTCATTCATCTGATGTATCCTGTTGTCTGCTGTAACCTGCTGCATGGAATACAACTCTTTGTGGACGTAAAGGTATTTGGTGAGTTCAGCTATCTGATAAGTATTGTTTGCAGTGATTATATCTGATTATACAGGCCAGACATAGAGGTCTCAGCAAGGGATAAATCACTAATACAACAATTGGAGTCAGAATATTACTACCTATCATTAAATCTATTTGCAACAATAAGATCCTGTACAAATGATTACCCTGTCAAGCTACTGCAAAACTGACAAGGTAAAATGATATGGATGGGGGTGTTGTTCTCTTCTAGACATGTTACTATATGTTATATGTTTTGTTATTACCCCAAACTTGTAGGAGCTTAGGCTGTCCAATGGTAGCTGTTATCTTTTACAGCCTGTTTTTTATGATTAACTGA
>NW_017316308.1:0-680 GCF_000935625.1 Nanorana parkeri
TAGGTGACATTAGGGGTCTTGGAGACCCCTGTTGTCTCCATGAAGAGGACATGTCATGTAAATTGGCTATTTTATAGGGGGCTTCTTAGCCCCCGATGTAATAGCAATAAAGTTGTGTGTCAAAAAAAAAAAAGGAATAAAAAAATTAAAGAATCATAAAAAAATAAAACATAAAAAGAATTAAAAAAGAAAACAATTTTTTAAGTCCCCCGCCCCCCACATACACACTCAGATATGCGTCGGGTGCGCCTACGCTGATTGTGCCTATTGTGCCGCACATGTTACATATCGCCGCAAACGTGCGAGTGAGAGCAATAATTTTAGGGCCATCAATCCCTGATAACACTAAATCAATGAGCAGTAAAGGCATTTTAAGCGTCGCCTATGGACGTTTTTTGCGATTTTGCGGGCGCATGCATGCAATTTTAAGGTTTGACATGTTTGGTGTCTATTTACCCGACGTGACCCCGACTTTTATGTTTTACCAAAAATATGGGTATAAATGTTTTATAACATAGTGTAGAGAAATGTTTCTTTTACATTTACGGTACTTTTTTCATTATATTGTAAAAAAAATAACCCCCGAGGTGATTATATACCTCCAAAAGAAATCTCTATCTGTCCCCAAAAATTTTAAACAAATTGCAAGGCCATAGTGCGGTCATGCTGACTGGTGAAAT
>NW_017316309.1:0-680 GCF_000935625.1 Nanorana parkeri
TCCCTCGTTTCTGTTGTGGTCACCGTACTACTCAATGTTTTAACAGGCAATTCTACAGTGTAGTTTGGCAACTTTAGCAACCATGTCTTTAAGCCAGAGGGGAATGTGAATAATTTTGCAGAGGAGTAGCTGGATTTTCAGTTTCTTCTGGGTTTTCCGGCTTGTAGCTGGGATCTGGGACTCTGGAGATTTTTCTTAGCGTTCTGGGTGGGATGAGATCTCCAGTCCTTAGGCCAGGTATTGCCAATGACTAGTCTAGGCTGATCAGGTGGCTGCGAGTCTGGACCAGAGCTCAGGGAAGGAGTCCTGTGTGTGCAGGAGGCACACAGTCACAAGCAGACTCTGGTGTGTACTGGAAGCACATGTGAAACAGCCAGAGGAGGCCTGGGGGTTTGAGAGGGTCAGTGGCACCCAAAAGACCTGTTGGACAGACAGAGAGAAAGTCAGTGACACACTGGTGCGATGCAGTACTATTTAATGCACTACCATTTGAAGCTAAATCTCACATACCTAACTTCTTCTTAAGTATTACTTTCATATAGATTTACAGAAGATAAAACCTTGAAAATATTAAATACACTATATTGCCAAAGTATTGAGTTGCCTGCCTTTATACGCACATGAACTTTAATGGCATCGCAGTCTTAGTCAGTAGGGTTCAATATTGAGTTGTCCCACCC
>NW_017316310.1:0-680 GCF_000935625.1 Nanorana parkeri
AGGATTCTGAACCCCAGGGCACATCAAAGGACATCAATGGTGGGACATGAAGCACACGTCTAAAACCCTGGGGGGAAGGAAATACAGTAAACTCAGGTAAAGAACAGTCCTTTCTATTAATACTCCAAACTCTATTACAAGGCCCACCATGGTATAATTGTTCAGCCACCATTATTATACATAATTTAATTATCTAGACACTAGTATAACAAATTCCTCTGGCCAGCATTATATAGTAAAGTATAACCATTATGTCAACACTAGCCATTGTTGTTTTAGTCCTCCTTCACAATTAGGTGTTTTGTCATTTTAAAGCTAAGTCCAACAAAACACTCAAGACAAGGAATCCCATTCAGTGAAGGACCCTGTTTACACCTGAGCATTTGTCGCAAGCTGAAAAATGCCTCTCGCTGGAAAAAAAAATGTTTCGGTCCCATAGACTTCAATGGAAAACCTTGCATCGAAACGTGTGAAAATACTTAAAATGAATGTTTCCAGGCATTTACCATGGAAGTGTATGGGACCAATAGTGTTGTAATCTGACAAAAAATTTAGTTCATGTACTTTTTCCAGCGAGAGGCATTATTCTGCTTGCTACAAGATGCTCATGAGCCATAGAAATTACTGGGATTCCTTTTTTTGAGCGTTTTGTCATGCTTAGCTTTGAGTGACAAAATGCC
>NW_017316311.1:0-679 GCF_000935625.1 Nanorana parkeri
CAGCATAGGCAGGTGCAGACACTCCAATAGAAATCTCTTTCTCTTTCCTCTCCTCAGCCGGGACACCATCCACCACAGCCAGTGGGGCAGACATGCTGGAAGGCAGCTCAGTGTACTGCGATCTCTCCACCATCACTGGCTTTGCTGGCCTGTACCTCCTCTGCCCATCCTCAGCGATTTCTGATGGATCATCAGAAAAAGCAAACTTATCTGCCCTCAGGGGTGACTCCATCTGCTGAATGAACTTCAGGGTGCCGTGACCACTCTCAACCCCCTGGCTGGTTGCCGCTGACGATTCCGCAGCCTGACATGGGGGGAGAGGTGCTGAGGCAGACGGTACAGGGTCAGGCTGCCGATCCACAGGTGCTGCCGATGTCTGGCTGGCGAATCTTCGTTCGTTTTCAAACTTTTCTTTAAAAGCTCCGCTTCTGGCTTTCAGCTTCTTCAACAATAAAGATTGTTTCTTCACCTTCTCACTCTTCAGCTGTAACTCCGGCCTCATGGGAGACCTGTGCTTGCTCCAGGCCTGGCAGTACCTGACCCGGAGTGACTTCTGATCCGCTTTCAAAGCTTTCAGCTTATTTTCAGCTTTCCTAATAGCCATCAATCGCTCAACAATCTTCTGACTGTAATTCTTTAACAATAAAGATTGTTTCTTCACCTTCTCACTCTTCAGCTG
>NW_017316312.1:0-679 GCF_000935625.1 Nanorana parkeri
TCACATCCAGCATATACAGACCAGTCTCCGGATCTTTGACGCATCTTTGGATCAGCTGCAAATAGGTGAGATTCTCGTGAGTATTGGGATCGAAGAATCCCTTTGTGTCATCAGAGGGATCAGAGAGGATGTGGTTCATTTCTTCATCAAAGTAGCCACGTTTGTATGCTACCTCCACAGGCACACGATGACTGTGTACTGGGTCAATAATTCCACCAGTGGCAATCTGGGCTTCCAGGAGACGTATGCCATGATCCTTAACAATGAGATCTTTCTTCATAGCCTGAAAGAGAGAGATTTTCTCTTCAGTGTAGGGGTCCTTATAGCCAGTGACCCCTCTTTCGGCAGACACAAGTTTAGCATATATATCGTGTCCAATCAGCCCTGCAGTTAAGGCCTCCTCTACCGAAAGCTTTTTGTTCTGAATAGGGTCGATCACAAATCCTGTAGCTGCCTGTGCTTCAAGGAGAATCAATGCTGTTCCAGGTCTCAGTATACGTTTCAACATGGCATCATAGATGGTCAGCTTTTCTTTTTGGGAAGGATCAGTCTTTGATGTAACAAACACTCCTGCAATGCTACTAGAGCCTTCAAGATATCTCTTCACAGAATCCATCTGGGTAACCTCTTCTACAGTCTTGCTGCCCCGAGTCAGCTCATCCAGAGTCTTCTGGTCAAT
>NW_017316313.1:0-679 GCF_000935625.1 Nanorana parkeri
AATCTTCACATGCCAATACCCCACATGACAACTCCAATTGTCAGCAAACTGGTTCCTATGACACATCCGTGTCCCACTCACTTAGTGTCCCCCATTGAACAAGGCACAAAAAACCCCCCTTCCCCCCCCCCCCCCTTCTTTCCTTTTTTTTTTTTCTCCAATGGGTCTCCTACACGATGTACCGAAGCAACATTTTTTAACATGTGCAGGCGTGTGCATACATGTGTGCATGCAGGTGCATATATGTGTATGGACGTATACACGCACGTGCGCGAGTGTGTGTGTGTGTTCATGTGCATCTTTGGGATGTTTATGTGTGCGCACGGGTGTACATTTTTATCCTTTTTATTCTCTTTATTCTCTTTTTTATTCTTTTTATGCCTTTTATTCTTTTTATCCCCATTTTTGCAACTTCTTTTTTATTATATATTTTTAGAGTTTCCAATAAAGATAATTTTAATATAGGCATTTCCCACATGTTAGCCCCCCAACCAAGGTCCTGTTTTCACCATCCAACAGTCTTTTATCTTAACACGACCTCCAGTACTTTTAATACCCAATGTCTTCCCTCGTCCCTATCCAACACCACCAACTCCTTTCCACCGCCCCTTTCCTTACACATCTGTTTCTTAGGGCTTTCATGCATCTCAAGCTACCAAGTATATGCCCGTTCCCAACC
>NW_017316314.1:0-679 GCF_000935625.1 Nanorana parkeri
TAAATATTTGTTTGTGATAAGCACAAACTTTCTAACTCATATGAACACATGACTCCTAATATATGTCATCTCCTCCTATTTTGTTTTGGGAGTGTATTATTGTGTGTGTGGGGTGTATTATTATGTGTGCGGATGGGGGGAGTGTATTTTTATGTGTTTGGGAGGGGGGGGGGGGGTATTTTTCTGTATGTGTATTAGGCCCCATTCACACCTATATTTCCGGTGCGATTAGGGATTCCTGTGTCACAAACTTGCGTTTTCCTGCACAGGAATCCCTAATCTGGCATTTACATGCAGCAACTGTCACCCATTCAAGTTATCGGGTGACAGCTGCTGCTGAAATGTACACACCTGCATACCACATGTAATCATATGTGATATGATTACATGCAGTTACAAAAACAATCACTATCCCTGGATACACAATTGTGTATCCAGGGACAGCGATTGATTCCTAACTGCATGTAATCCTTTCACATATGATTACATGCGGTGTGCAGGTGTTTACATGCAGCAGCTGTCACCTGATCCTTAACTTGAATGGGTGACAGTTGCCGCATGTAAGATACATTAACACTGGCACCGAATATAGTAGAGGCCCCCACGGGAGTTAAAAATTTGTCCAGTGGCCCCCGAAAAAATTGAGTTTGAGACCGCTTGGCCTATATCTATAAAGATG
>NW_017316315.1:0-679 GCF_000935625.1 Nanorana parkeri
AAAGTAGTCAATTCTCGAGTAGGATTGATGAACCGTCGAGTCTCCCGACCCACCGGGTATAAGGCACGCCACACGTCCATTAGGTGGAACTGCTGGAGCGCCAACTTCAGCCTACGAAGGTAGGAGAATGAGAGATGGGAGGCACCTCTAGAGGTGTCTATAGTGGGATCCAAAGCCACATTGAAATCCCCCCCCCCAATATCAGAGTTCCCTCCTGGAATTCCTCCAGGCGGGTAAGAAAGGATCGCAGGAAACCGAATTAGGAAGGTACACATTAGCCAGCGTCACCATGGTCACTCCTACACGACCCTTCACTATCAAGAACCGCCCTAGCTCGCCACCAGCTGGTCGACCGACGTCCATGCCACCGATTTAGAGATAAGAATGCTCACTCCCTCAGACCTGGAGAGCGGTGTCGCAGCATGATATACAACGGGGTAATCCCGATTCCGCAGTGTGGGAACCGGCGAAAGGGCGAGGGGGGACTCCCCTCATACTCGTCCGGGCAGTAGGAGAGGAACCCCTCTATGACTAATGTAACCCAGTAACATAACATAACTTAACGTAACCCTCCTAGATAGCGCTAGCTGCCACTGGGGTGTGTAAGATCACTGCTGAACATGGGATAGCGAGTCGGGTTCCCTCAAGAGTGTTCATCAGGCTTCACTTCGTGCATGTG
>NW_017316316.1:0-433 GCF_000935625.1 Nanorana parkeri
TACAGAGATAGGAACCATGGCTCCCTGTCTTCTACAGAGATTGGAACCCTGCCCCCTGTCCTCCAAAGAGATAGGAAACCTGCCCCCCTGTCTTCTACAGAGATAGGAACCCTGGCCTCCCACCTTCTACAGAGATAGGAACCATGACCCCCTGTCTTCTACAGATATAGGAACCCTGGCCTCCCACCTTCTACAGATATAGGAACCATGGCACCCTGTCTTCTACAGAGATATGAACCATGGCTCCCTGTCTTCTACAGAGATAGGAACCCTGCCCCCTGTCTTCCACAAGGATAGGAACCATGGCCTCCTGTCTTCTACAGAGATAGGAACCATGGCCTCCTGTCTTCTACAGAGATAGATACCATGGCCTCCCACCTTCTACAGAGATAGGAACCATGGCCCCCTGTCTTCTACAGAGATAGGAACCATG
>NW_017316317.1:0-678 GCF_000935625.1 Nanorana parkeri
GGCACATGCATCCCTTTCCATACCCTACAACGAGACTACTCCATCCCTACGTCCCACATGCTATACTATTACCAGATAAATCATTTTATTAAACATAACCTTCCCCCATCATACGTCCGCGCCCCACCTGTCCCCTTCACTCGACTTACCCAATCATCCCCTTCAAAATTATCCCTATCCTCCATATACAACATACTTAGGGACCTAACTTCTAAAGAAAATGGACCGCCCCCTAATCACGTCGTCCACTGGGCCCTCTTCCTGAACCTTCCACCAGACGCGGTCCAAAACATAATACTTAGGAGCTGGCACCAAATTCGCAAAGTCACCACTAGCGAAATATGGAGAGAAATGCAATTTAAGCTGATCAATAGGGCCTACTGTGCTTTTAATTTTAAACCTAGACCCGGGAACACGACCACACTAACCGCATGCCCTAAATGCAATTCGTCCAAACCTGACCTAAATCACCTCTTCTGGACCTGCCCCCTTATCACGTCCTTTTGGACCAATACGCTCTCGTACATGATCTCCATCACTGGCATTACTCGAGTCCTACATCCGAGACTCTGTCTATTCCATGACATCACCTCCACTACTTCAGGCACCCAACCTCCCATGATCCGCTGGGAACATTTATGTTTGCTAGGGGCAAAAAAATGCATTCTCCAGAACTGG
>NW_017316318.1:0-678 GCF_000935625.1 Nanorana parkeri
AGGATTAATCTTATAAAGATGATCTGGATGCCACAGATATTATATTTTCTGCACAACTCTCCGTGTTGGCTTCCCCAAAAGATCTTCAGGCGCATTAACTCTATATTCAGGGAACTCATATGGAAGAATAGACCCCCCCGAATCAAACTTGAGACACTACAATACCCGAAGGACCAGGGAGGTATGTCCCTTCCCAACCCTTGGATTTATTACCTTGCCTCTCAAATTCAACACTTAGCTGGGTGGGCTGACCCCCCCTCCTCTTAATGCCCAACTCCTGTGCACAATGTATTGGGACGCCCCCCCCAATCTCTCTGCTGGAGACACCAAGCTTGGCACAGTCCTCTCATACGACGCCGAGGATGATTGCTAGGGCATGGATCTCAGCAAAGAACCTACTAGGAGTGTCGCAATATAATGTGCTTACCCCACTTTGGCAGAATCCCGCCCTCCTAGAAGTGCACAAACTTAGGGGATTTGCGGCATGGCGGCAAATGGGAATTAACTTACTAGCGGATGTGTATTCTTCTGGCTCTCTTAAAAGCTTTGCGCAGCTACAATCACAATACCAGTTACAGAAATCGCACTTCTATCAGTACCTACAGTTGCGTCATGCCCTGTCTACCCATCCAGGAATCAGGGATATACAGTTCAGTCCCCTCCGCTCACTAAGTCAAG
>NW_017316319.1:0-678 GCF_000935625.1 Nanorana parkeri
ATATCGGCCGAAAATGGCACTTTTGGCTATATGCCGAAAGTACAATTTTTCTGCCGATGTAGCGGCACATCCGTGCTTTCTTTCCTCCCCGCTAGGCGCTGCTCTGTGTCCCAGCAGGGGGGAGAGAAACTGTCACTGGCGGCCGAGCAGTGCTGAAGGAGAGCGCTGTGAACGGCTGGCGTGTCTCCTCCCACACCACTCAGCCTCCTGTCACAGATCGGCACAGCGGTGCGTGGGCGGGGACAGCCAACGCTGTCACAGGAGGCTGAGCTCTCCTCCCACACCGCTCGCTCAGCCTCCTGTGACAGCTGTCAGGATGGTGAGCGAGGTACAAACACTGAGCAATCAGTGATCGCCAAGTGTCCATAATTGAAGACAGAGTATGGTTACTATATCCTCAATTATTAATGAATGGGAAGTGATCTACATCACCTTCTTTTCATTCATGATTGTGATTATAATAAACACACTATATCCACATGTTATAAATGAACAGGAACACTCAGTATAGAGGATTCCTGTTCATTGATAACAGGGTTTGCAGAAAAAGAGATTGAGGACTATGTGTTCTCAATCTCTTTTTCTGTTTTAAAAGGAAAATATTAGGGGCCTGTGTAGACCCCTAATATTTCCCCCGAAGCACCTAAAAGTGAAGTAAAAAATACAAATATTTAATAA
>NW_017316320.1:0-678 GCF_000935625.1 Nanorana parkeri
AGGTAAGTCAGAGACAGGTCTAAGGTAAGTCAGAAGCAGGTTAAACGCAGGCAAATACACCTGTCAGTGACCTCTGGTAGATGTCAGAAGTGTCTAAATCTGAGGCCACAAGGCCGAAGCTCGGTGAGCGAGGCTGTATAGTAACAGGAAGTGAAGGAAAATCTGCAACGGGGACACAGACAAAATCCTGTAACTAGGAGTACAAGACACCAATATTTCCGGTCTTTCCACCGCTGATTACTCAGCAACGGCAGCGGCGAGGTGAAGGCGATCGACCACCCTGCGAGCTTGCTTGACCTGTGCTGGTTTCGCTTCCACTGAGAGCAGACTCCATGCAGACGATACAGCACACCGATGAATGGAGCGAGTCACCCCCCTCGGTGTCACCGCCGCACACTGCTGATTCACCCGATGAGGCGCAGGAAGGACCGATAATTGCAGATCTGATGTCTGGGTGTCAACTTTATTTAGACTCCTCCGGCAAATGTTCATTTCAGACTCGTGTCACATGACTCGCAGCTCCCTCACATGACCCCGCGGAGGGATCAGGGAGGAACCATGATGGGAACCATTATCATAGGGGCCCCATGGTGCTAGTGTAAAGCTATAGTCGGGCCCCGGGCTTGGGCACAAAAAATTTAATCTGACCTCCGTCCTTCCCTTCAGTCTTCTATCTGA
>NW_017316321.1:0-678 GCF_000935625.1 Nanorana parkeri
GGGACAGATGGAGGGACAGGGGAGGAGAGTGGGAGGGACAGGGGAGGAAAGTCGGAGGGACAGGGGAGGAGAGTGGGAGGGACAGATGGAGGGACAGGGGAGGAGAGTGGGAGGGACAGATGGAGGGACAGGGGAGGAGAGTGGGAGGGACAGATGGAGGTGACACCCCCCGATGTTTATGACTCACCTTCAGCCCCTTCAGAGCCTTCCCCTTGCGGAAATGCCCCTTCAGGAAGTGCGGTTGCATGCGTAGCGCGGTCTCTGCGTCCCTCCTCGCCTCCTCGTACCGTCCCAGCCGCTCATACACGTAGGACCGATTCCCCAGAAACCTGCACAGGACACCGAGATCCAACATGGCGACAGCTCCGCCTATCCTCCCCGGTATAAGGGACAGGGGAGGAGAGTGGGAGGGACAGATGGAGGGACAGGGGAGGAGAGTGGGAGGGACAGATGGAGGTGACACCCCCCGATGTTTATGACTCACCTTCAGCCCCTTCAGAGCCTTCCCCTTGCGGAAATGCCCCTTCAGGAAGTGCGGTTGCATGCGTAGCGCGGTCTCTGCGTCCCTCCTCGCCTCCTCGTACCGTCCCAGCCGCTCATACACGTAGGACCGATTCCCCAGAAACCTGCACAGGACACCGAGATCCAACATGGCGACAGCTCCGCCTATCCTCCCCG
>NW_017316322.1:0-678 GCF_000935625.1 Nanorana parkeri
GGGGCACTATTCCCCCCACTGGAATATCAGATACGTTATAATTTGGAGAATATGAAAAGTGGGAACACCCAAATCTCCGAGGTGGTGGGAACTGAGATGAGAACGATGGGCAGAAGATGTCATCACGAGTCCACAAGATATACGAGAAGTCACCACATTACCATCCCACCTCAACCTAACCACTGAACCATCACGTTCTCAAACAATTCATCCCCACACAGCTCCCTCCTCATGTATCACTGGCCCCTCCCCTTTTAGATTGTAAGCCCTCAGGGGCGGGGCCCTCCTTACCATCTTGTCTTGCATTGTATTGTGATTGTAATGTCTGCCCTATATTGTACAGCGCTGCGCACACTGTTGGCGCTCTATAAATCCCGTATAATAATACCAGCTTCCTCCTCACCTTCACCTGGGACGGAGATATGACCAGGGGGCGGAGCACACCTACAATTCTAAATCTGCTCCTTCCAATCACTGGGAGAAGAATCCCCCGCAGACCCTTCCGGCAACTTCCCTCATGTCTCTCTGGTCAGGACCGCGCACATCCAACGACTTCAATCACATGAAAGAAATCGGCTTTGATCATTGTGAGCGGAACCGTATGGTGGAGTAAAAGAAAGTGCCCGAGTATAAGGGGAGAATTGGGGGAGTATTGGGGGAGGGAGTATAGAGGAAGAA
>NW_017316323.1:0-678 GCF_000935625.1 Nanorana parkeri
TTTGAACTTGTGCACCTCCGATCCCGCAAGTGAAATGGGGCCACCTGCGCAATTATCTGCAGGCTGGGGCATTCCCCTCTCCACAGCTGCTCATTAAAAAAGGGGCGGGATACTTGTGCTGACATCATTGACCTTATATAGCCACATGACCATAATAGGGGAGTATCACTGACCAAACATAGCCATGTGACCAAACAATGCCTATGACGTCACAGCGCCTCGTCCCTATCCTTCCATGCAGCTGCAGGTGGGGACTTCCTCCGAGGACGAAGCTTCCTTCCGGGTTCAGAGGAGCTCCGGCACAGACCGGGTTCAGTCCAAAGCTTAGCTCTTCCCTATTAATAAATGCAGATGGTTGTTATAAAGTGACCTCTGTGGTTTTTGGTGATGAAATGTCCCTCTGATGTAATATACAGAGGATACAAAAGAGTCGTCATGGTGACGGGGAGTCTATTGTCTCTTTGTTGTATGGCGTCTTTTGTTGTTTACATGTCATCAGTCTCTGTGTTTTTGTTCTAGATCCCTGTGTGTGCGTCGGTATTTGTCTCCCAATAGATGGAAACTTTTTATTGTTTAATGTTTTCACCCAGCCAATAAAATGGATCAATATGACAATCATTTGTTGTCACCACTTCCTGTTCATTGATTCCGGGCTCAAACAACTTCACTTGTAGATCT
>NW_017316324.1:0-677 GCF_000935625.1 Nanorana parkeri
CAGAGTTTCCAAGGTTGTTAAGAGCTGTTAGGGACACTCTGGCAGCTTCTGGCAACCAGTGATGTATTTCATCACTACATCCAGCTCCAGCCCCCTCCACCACCCTGGTCTTGTGCACTGCCAGCACAGCGCCCTCCTCCTCAGGCGGCAGGGGGTCTACGGACACTCCTGACTGTAACCGTGCCAATACAGGAAATAGTGACAGTGTTTAGGCAACGAGTGTCCCCCAACACCCATATACTCACCTTACCTGCAATTACTCATGGCTCCTTACTCTTCCACATACAACAAGACTACCCGCCACTTCCATATATTGAGGAGCAGGTGGCCTGCTCCCATCTGACAGTGCCTGGGCCTGGCAGCTAATCACTAGGTCCAAGCACCATCAAATGTCCAGGAGAGTGACATCACCATTTCTCCATAGCTGGTTGCGGTGGAGCAAGGAGCTGCAATGGAGTGCAGGAATGGTGAGTATATGGGGGTTAGAGGATGCCCTGTATAGAGGCACTGTGACTTATGTTAATGCCCAGGGAGGGGGAGGCTAAAGAAAACAATGCAGGATATCCACATGGGGCCTTCAATAGTATCCTTCCTTCAATACTTGGTAAGAAGTCATAGACATGGAACCAGGGCCGGATTTCCCACAAGGCCAGGCAAGGCCTGGCCTTGGGGCAGCA
>NW_017316325.1:0-677 GCF_000935625.1 Nanorana parkeri
GACGCCTTGCTTTGCCTGGAATCTCAGCCACATGAACAGATCATCGTTCTCCTTCGTCTGCTGCTTCAGGACGTTCTCATCGGTCAGCCGGACGTCCTCCACATACGCCTGGAACACGACAACGCACGTCAGAGACTTCCTGAACACACACTGAGGTACACCCTCCAGGTGACACTCTCTTATCACACTGCCATATCACTGACAGTCTCTGGTCACGCTGCCATATCACTGACACTCTCTGGTCACACCTGGTGTTTGTTGGGTTGGACGCGGTCCGCCATGGTCTGGTGGGCGATATTGGCGTAGTACGCATAGGAGAGGTCGTAGTCCGCTGGGTATCCATCGCCTCCCATGTGGTGTTTGTGTCCCAATGACAACAGAGAGAGACGATCATCCCTCTGCGCTGAGAGAAGGCGGAATTTCAGAGCCTGGAGAGAGAGACAGGAAGGAGGATATGATGGGACGTGGTGTCACCGGAGAGAGACAGGAAGGAGGATATGATGGGACGCGGTGTCACCGGAGAGAGACAGGAAGGAGGATATGATGGGACGCGGTGTCACCGGAGAGAGACAGGAAGGAGGATAAGATGGGGCGCGGTGTCACCGGAGAGAGACAGGAAGGAGGATATGATGTGATGTGGTGTCACTGGAGAGAGACAGGAAGGAGGATATGATGGG
>NW_017316326.1:0-677 GCF_000935625.1 Nanorana parkeri
CCTGAAGAGTACTTCCATTCAGCAAGCTCCTCCTCTGACCGGGGCCTAAGTACTGGTTAGCCCAATGCTCGGTACTTCCGCATGGCATGGAACTCAACATATATGTCGGATCCCCACTACACATGTGCCAAGTCTGCGTGCGCATGCACAGTAGGCATGAAGGGGAGTGGCTGGAGAAAGGATCGAAGAAGCAGCATCCCTGTACATCAGGGGGAGCCAAAGTCTGGTCCTCCAGCTGGGGGTGGAACTACAAATCCCATGAGGCATTGCAACATTCTCACAGCCACCGACATGACTCCCGGAGAGAGATGCATCATGGGATTTGTAGTTTCACCCACAGCTGGGAAGACCAGAGTTTGGCTGCCCCCGCTGTAGAGGGATGACAAGTGCAGTGGAGGAGGTTGCCTAGGGTAACGAAGAGGCGCTGGAGAACCAGGACCCATGAAGGGGACTCACCACCTCGTGCGTCACATCACAGAGGGGGGAAAACCCCTCATCCCTTCCCCGAGGTAACCCAAACCGCTGCACTATGTGCCATGGGGGGCACCGGAGCCCGAAGCTGGACCCTCGTCTTCTCATGTTGTCCTTGTGGGATCTGTGCGCCCCCCGAGAAACGCCCCCATGAAATAATGGGAGGACCTCCAGTGGTGGGAGGAGTTACATGGGGACATCCCCCA
>NW_017316327.1:0-677 GCF_000935625.1 Nanorana parkeri
GCCAGAGACATTTTTTGCTGGGCGGAGGGGAATCTGGCCTCAGTGGTGGCAGTTCACTTAAAGGGTACCCACAATTTCTTGGCGGATTACCTCAGTCGTCATCAGATAATGCAGGACAACTGGAGTCTAAACCAAGAGGTGTTCTGCCTCTTGTCGGAAAAGTGGGGTCCTCCGTCCATAGATCTTTTTGCCTCGCAGGGAAATGCAAAAGTGGATCAATTATTTTCCCTGCATCTGGTAGATGCCGCCCTGGCAATGGATGCACTATTGAACCCCTGGGACTTTCAGCTATGTTATGAGTTCCCCCCAATCCATCTAATTCCAAGGGTCCTTCAGAAGTTTATGCAGGAAAGGACTAAGCTCACTCTGATTGTGCCCTTTTGGCCAGGAAGAGCTTGGTTCACTCTTGCTTTCCCTCACGGATCGGCCACATTGGACTCTTCCTGTCAGATCAGACCTGATCTCTCAGGGACCGGTCCTGCATCCGGAGGTGAACAGATTCAGGCTCACTGCCTTTTATCTGAGGAGGACATTTTGAAGACCAAGGGGTTTTCCGTTAAGGTTATCAATACTCTCCTGCATAGCCGTAAGCTAGCAACTAGGAGAATATATATGCAAAGTGTGGAAGACATTTAACGCTTGGAGACATAGGTCCAATAGGAGCTCGGGGATTCCAG
>NW_017316327.1:2026-2275 GCF_000935625.1 Nanorana parkeri
GGAGACATAGGTCCAATAGGAGCTCGGGGATTCCAGCCATCCTGGATTTCCTTCAGGAGGGGGCGGATAAGGGCTTAGCCCTCAGTACTCTGAGGGTGCAGGTATCAGTGTGTTTCTTCAGGTGTCCCTGGCTGAGAATTTGTTTTTTTCAAGATATGGGGAGTCAAAAATGAAAAGAGTTATTTAGGGCTATGAAGAGATAACAAGAGGTTACATAGTTACATACATAGTTACATAGTATTTGAGGTT
>NW_017316328.1:0-677 GCF_000935625.1 Nanorana parkeri
CAGCATGCAGCTCTGCCTGCTGATATGAAATCATCTTATATTAATTTTGCACTAGAAGCACTAGTGATGTAGCCCTGGCTTCATAGATGCACCCTGGAAAGGCTACATCAGCAATGCCTTCATGGAAAACCCTGTCACATGTTCCAGGAGGCAAACCCAGAGTTCCAGGACCTAAAGAGAGATGAATACATTTTCCCATAAATGGCTACTATGAGAAGAATGGGAAGGAAAAAAATAAGATATGCAAAGAATAAAAGTAACAAAATGAAGAAAATAGAAAGGGCTACTAGGCAAGCCATGTACCAGCCATGCTACTAGGCAAGCCATGATCATTTAACCTTTTCACTGCCAAAGCCGTGTTTGTGGTTTTTGCACACATGTTATTATCCACGTTTTAGGCCTGAAAATTACTTCACACCCCAGTCCCCCTTCCCCCTTCCTCGCCATAATTATATAGTACCTGAAAGCAGAAACCCTGTAGAATAAAATGGCGGCAGTTGCAATTTTTTATATATTGCATGCTATTAGCATATATCAGTAAAAAAATATACTTAAGTCGTGCACAAAAACACAAAATAATACTCTATTTGAAAAAGAAATAAAACAAAAGATGAAGTTGTGCTGAGTAAACTGAAGATTGGCCCAGTGGGAGATTCCTCCATACACACAGTTTAGCG
>NW_017316329.1:0-677 GCF_000935625.1 Nanorana parkeri
ATTTTAACAGTGAATGTGGTTTTCGTTCAGGAAACTCCATTGATTCCAAATCAAACATCATCTGTCAAGTCTGTGATGGCAATATATCCGATGTCCTGATGAGATTTTTCATATGAATATCATACATGGTGACAACTCAATCATTTACATTAGCTATTCCAAACACCCCTCCCCCACTGCTACCTACTAATAAAATATGGGAGAAGCTGCAGTCCCAGGCAGAGTCCTTCTGAAAGCCCTGCTCAATCAGCAATGTGGTTTTTATATTAAATTAACTTGAATTAAAAGAACTTTTTAAAGAAAAGGACATTTTAAAAACGAACCCTTGCTGTGGGACTACCCCTGCACTGGAAGGGTTAAGTGCTCCTTTTTGTCTAGGGGCTAAAGAAAAAAAAAGGAAGAGGATATACTGATCTAATCCTCGGTCCCTTCTGGCTGCTGGACCAGCTCCATCTCCTCTGGGCTCCAGGGTCTAAGGACCCGCGATGTCATCATGTCTGTCCATTGACTTCCGTTAGACATGAGGTCGCAGAGGGACATTCCACAGCCAGAGAGGAAGGGAGGAGAGGTAAGCGCTCACCACTGCGGGATCAAGGATCAGGTTGAGTATATCTCATTCATTCCAGCCCCTAAAGTAAAGCGAGCACTTAACCCTTGCAGTGCAGGGGTAGCCCCAC
>NW_017316330.1:0-676 GCF_000935625.1 Nanorana parkeri
ACACACACACACACACACACACACACACACACACACTAACCAGCATAGCTTAAATTGGCATTAGTGTGCTACAGGATCCACAAAGGACAGCTGTATCAGCTACATACAACCTATGAACACTCATACATACATACACATCCCATAAGTAGTTCTGCAGGTTGCACAGCATCCATGGATGTGTACACAGCTACATAGAGAGACAATAGAGCTGTACACATTGCACACATAGCCGGCCTGCCTCTCTCTGGTACACAGAACAGCACATAGCCCTCCCAGCACACACTTTACACTCAAGGGAAGCTCAGCCATCCCGTCTCTCTCAGCCGCCATGACAGCCAGCCAGCGTAGGCCGCACACAATCTACCGCCATCCTCCTCCGCCGTCCCGCCTCACACCCCGCAGCTTTCTCCCCGGCACTGTACCCGGCCTCGTCCGTCACCCCGGACCTGTATTCCCCGCAGACATCGGTCCCGTCCGCCCTCACCTTCCTCTTCTTCGAGATCTGCACCGCCATCTTGCTCCGCGCTGCTGGAAGGAAAGAGAGAACACTTCCGGCGGAAATCGCTATAAAGGGTCACAGGCCGCAGGAAGCCGTGTGGCTTCAACCGCGGGGGGTGACGGGAGATGTAGTGCTGAGGAGTTACAGCGCTAGTTATGGAGGTAAAGAGGTTAGTGA
>NW_017316331.1:0-676 GCF_000935625.1 Nanorana parkeri
GACGGTTAAGTTTAGGCATAGAGTGGGACGGTTAAGTTTAGAGTTAGGGTATTGAGAGGGTTATACTCCTTACTGCTCCACATCCGAGGGTTAAGTTTAGGCATAGAGGCCAAAGGTTAAGTTTAGGGTTAGGGTATTGAGAGGGTTAGATTTCAAACTTTAAGAGTAAAAGTCAGCGGATTTAAGTGAGTGAGAGGATTAAGTTTAGAGTTAGGGTGTTGAGAGGATTAGACTTGAAACTTTAAGAGTCAAACTCAGATGATGTGAGAGAGAGAGTGACAGAGTGAGTGTGAGAGAGTGAGAGAGTGAGAGAGTGAGAGAGTGAGAGAGTGAGAGAGTGAGAGAGTGATTATGAATCTGTTATTAAACGTCTATTTTTGACACACTGAGCAAGTGGTCTCTATGTATTGCTGGGTTTCGCCCCATGTGTTTGAATCTTATGGAGAGTGTTTGTCGTTATTAATGTTTCCCCCCAAAATGCATTGTTCCCCCTCATTAGCATATTTCCCGAAATTCATTGATTTCCTTTCATCTACATATTTCCCAAAATGCATTGATTCCCCTAATCTACATATTTAAGACAGTTACCCACCCAAAACCCCTATTTTTCCCAGAGATCCCGCTAATTTTCGTTGGTTTTTTGATTGAAAAATATACTTTATTAATGTAATAAAAT
>NW_017316332.1:0-676 GCF_000935625.1 Nanorana parkeri
TTCTGGTTGAATGTTCCGTGTCATACGTGTTCTGGTTGAATTTTCCGTGTCATACGTGTTCTGGTTGAATGATCCGTGTCATACGTGTTCTGGTTGAATGTTCCGGGTCATACGTGTTCTGGTTGAATGTTCCGGGTCATACGTGTTCTGTTTGAATGTTCCGGGTCATACGTGTTCTAGTTGAACACGGACAATTCCTCACGATGGCCACCAGATGGCGCCGCGGAGCACGGGAAATACATACAAGAGATACAATGTAACAATTCCGGAGGAATGAGCGGATACATGTCACTAGGGACGCTCAGATACTTTGCGAGTACCGGCGCAGATACTCGGCATTCGGGGTTGTAGCCGGGCCCCGGCGCTCCATCGCTGTCCTGGAATCATTGGTCTGTCACATGACACTAAACACCAATGTCTCAGAACTCGTACTCGCAATGCCGGTGTCGCTGCGTCACTTATATATATTCCTAAAAACAAATCCCGGAGCTCCGCCTGCTCCCTACACATGACAGCTGAATGTTTCCCCCCCCTACATGTAACCATGGAAACTACGGCAACCCCAGGCGACCATTCCATTCATTTACTCATTCCCTTCCCCCGGTGTTCCGGAGCGTTCCATCCCACATATAGTGTCATGTATCCGTATACTCCTCCTCCTGTATCCGTATACTCC
>NW_017316333.1:0-676 GCF_000935625.1 Nanorana parkeri
GCACCATATTGTGGTGTACGCCATGCACATGTGCTGCAGTGAGTTGTTAGAATGCATCCCAGTGCATGATTTTTTTCTTTTGTAAAAAAACATTAATTTAACTGTGGCATGACGCATTGCCGTGCGTTGTAATACCTTGTGTTGTAATTAAATATACGCCTGTATCATTTTATCACAACACCAACACAGCGCAAAAATGATTTTTAACATAAATCGCTTATTTAAAGTTTAGCTTTCCTTAATTTTTTTATAATCCCCCTTTCCGCAGCCTTCATTGGTGTGGCAGTATTAAACTAAAGTGTTAGGCCTCATTCAGGCCCCATTCACACCAGGGTGGAAGCGTTTCACCGTGGTTTCCACGCGATCTTTGAAAGAGTGTTTTTGGCTGTTTTTAGTCACGTTTCAGCGCTGAAACGCAATTAAAAACGCTCACAAATGTGCTGATCAGCGCGTTTCTATTGAAATCTATATGGAAAATGTGCTGATCAGCGCAAAAAAAGTAGCTCAGGGAGCATTTTGTGCGGCAGGTGGTTCGGATCGCGTGGAGCCGCGCGATTGCATGAACAGTCCCTATAAGAATGTATAGGGCTGTTTATTTCGGCGGTTGAGCGCGGACAAATCCGCGCGACCGAACCGCCCTGGTGTGAACATTGACACAGGGTTGACAAAACTGGTG
>NW_017316334.1:0-676 GCF_000935625.1 Nanorana parkeri
TCACTAGTGTACAGATCCAGTTAAATGGTAAACAAGTAGGAATATACCTCAGCACGTCACTAACTCTGTAACATCTGTAGAGGGGCATGTTACTGAGGAGGTTCTCGGGCTGGCATAAACATTAGCACCTCACTCCAAGAGATGTAATTGGGTTTCCCGGCAGTGATGTGATTAGTGGCAATAAAGCAAGGAAACGACATTGCTTGTTTGAATCCAGTCCAGAAATCCTGCAGGGGCAGCCAGATCCAAGGGGCTCTGACTGTTGATCAATATACAACTAGGTTTATTTTGAGTCAAGTGTGAGAAATTGATGGCAGAATTCTATTTTGGGTGACTTGACCTTGGTGGAAGTGTTTGCAAGCGGAATAAAGGGTGTTGCAAGGTTCTTTTACAGAGGCTTGTGGATAAAGCTGTAAGGATTCGTATCTACTAACAGTTATGCCTAATTTAAATACTATACAACTAGTCATACTGAAAGTGTTCTGTGGAAATACATTTGCCGGCACATCCTTCCTGTATAAGGGCCTGTCTCGATGGGCTTTTGTTCATGTTAGGTGGGTTTAACATTCTTGTAAAAGTCTATGGTAATGCAAACCCTGCTTGAAGCAGATCAGGAGTAGATCAACAACAGACCAATGAATACTAACAGGGTTATTCACAAAAGGGTGAAGAGTTT
>NW_017316335.1:0-676 GCF_000935625.1 Nanorana parkeri
AGATGCACAGCTTCACTCGCTCATCCAGGTGGAGGGAAAGACCCTGTCACACAAATGTTCACTCTCTCCTCTGGGGGAAACTTAGCCCTTCCTATCACCTTCCTATCTTACCCAGGCATCTTCAGAAGAAGGCCCTGCAAGCTCCCTTCTGCGAGGGGCATCTTGAAGACCTCTGGATTTAATCTATGAGCCTGGCCAGATTGTCATGCGCAGCTTTGTTGCTCCAGGGTGCAGCTCCTCTGTCACCAGAGATGCACAGCTTCACTTGCTCATCCTGGTGGAGAGAAAGAGCTTGTCAGGCACAGGTTCACTCTCTCCTCTGGGGGAAACTTAGCCCACCCTATCCCCTTCCTATTTTAACCAAGCAATCTTCAGAAGAAGGCCCTGCCAGCTCCCTTCTGCGAGGGGCATCTTAAAGACCTCTGGATTTAATCTATGAGCCTGGCAAGATTGTAATGCGCAGCTTTGATGCTCCAGGGTGCAGCTCCTCTGTCACCAGAGATGCACAGCTTCACTTGCTCATCCTGGTGGAGAGAAAGAGCTTGTCAGGCACATGTTCGCTCTCTCCTCTGCGGGGGCAACGTAGCCCTCCCTATCCCCTTCCTATCTTACCCAGGGATCTTCAGGAGAAGGCACGCCAGCTCCCTTCTGCGGGGGGCATCTGGAAGACCTCTGG
>NW_017316336.1:0-675 GCF_000935625.1 Nanorana parkeri
CTTTATTTCCATTTTCCTTTATTTGTGATTTTCATGTTTGATCATGCAGCATATGCTGCAAATGACACTCAGCAGATGTGAATTTTGACCAAAAATTCCTCTTGTGCTCACATTGTGGTTCAATCTAGGTATGGTTATATTATCACTTGCAGTAACAATGTGGAAGCTAGTATGAAGAAGCAAAGAGAATTTGTTTAGCTGTCTTTGTAGTGTACATTTATTGTCCTCAGTGCTTTTTGCTATTCCCAGCCAGTGCTAAAAGTAACACTATATGCATGAAATGGGGTTTATACAGTTTACATGCCTAAAATGGGGTTTACACACTGTCAGCACCCTTCTGCCTGGCATCCCTTGATCAGCTGATCGAAGGGGCCAGTTGGAGAATTCTCAGCTGAATGGAGCTAGCAGTCAATAAGTTGCAGGCTCCATTCGGGCATTGTGACAGTGGTGCCAGCCATTGTCAGAATACAATACAAACAGCATGGGGTTCATCCATCAACGCTTGTAAGAATTAATGAAGGAATCTGTTCTATTTTCGATAATGAAAAATAGAAACGTGTATACCTGGCTTTACGCGACTTAATGCAGTCTTCCTCAGGCTGTAAAAATTCCAGAGTTCTCCTCAGCAAAAAAAGTGACAAGACAGCTGAGCTTTGTTGTTCTGCAAAAAAAAAA
>NW_017316337.1:0-675 GCF_000935625.1 Nanorana parkeri
CCGCCACGCCCCCTCCCGCCCCTGAATGCAGTTGTTTTTTTGTTGGAAGATCTCAATGAGCTCATCATTTGAAAAGTAGATCTCCAGATGAAAAATAGTGGGCGCCCCTGCTGTACACCATATGAAGGTCCATCTCCATTCCCCAATATAACGTCATGTGACCAACAAATGAGGAGGAGATACTGTACACCATATGAAGGTCCATCTCCATTCCCCAATATAACGTCATGTGACCAACAAATGAGGAGGAGATACTGTACACCATATGAAAGGTTCATATCCATTCCTCAACATAATATCGTGTTATTATGGCGCATTAAACATATAGCGGGCTATTGCTAAGTTTTGGGTCACACAGTATATGTCCTCCCGTGACCCAGAGGAAAACTATGGGCTGAAAAGATTACCTTTTATTATTATTGTTATACAGGATTTATAGAGCGCCAACAGTTTGCGCAGCGCTTTACAATATAAGGAAGACATTACAATCACAATACAATTCAAGACAAGATGGTATGGAGGGTCCTGCCCCTGAGGGCTTACAATCTAAAAGGGAGGGGGAAGTGATACATGAGGAGGGAGCTGATGATGGTTGAGCGGTTAGGTTGAGGTGGGATCGGCTTCCCTGAAGATTTGAGTCTTTAGGGAATGCCTAAAGACAGTCAAGGTGGGCGA
>NW_017316338.1:0-675 GCF_000935625.1 Nanorana parkeri
CCCGGCTCCTGAGTGTCTTATTACCCCTGTAACCCGGCTCCAGAGTGTTTTATTACCCCCTGTAACATCCTATTAATCCTATTACAGTAACCCGGCTCCTGAGTGTCTTATTACCCCTGTAACCCGGCTCCGGAGTGTCTTATTAGCCCTGTAACATCATATTACAGTAACCCGGCTCCTGAGTGTCTTATTACCCCTGTAACATCATATTACAGTAACCCGGCTCCTGAGTGTCTTTAATGTTTAGGGGCATTAAAGCACTTACACTCATACGTGCCTTATAAAATTTAAAGAGGAGCAAGGCTATATTACTTTAAATCAGCTCCTCTAAATAAAATATTTTAAGACACTCGGGAGCTGGGTTACTGTAATATGTCGCAGGGACAACAAATCCTATTACAGTAATATAGCTTATGTTTCGATACTCTTGTAACATACTAGTCCATAGAGAGTATTTATTCATGCATTTAAATTAATCTGTTGACCATGTATTAATGATTACAGTTTTTCGAAGAGTTATTATGCTCCACCAATAGCAAATATACTGTTGCAAAGTACAGGGTGGCAACCACTTTGGTGAATTTTCCAGACACAGCATGAGTAATCAAGCGTTCAAAGCAGATTATTGTACAGTATATGATGTTACAGGGGTAATAAGACTCTCAGGAGCCGGGT
>NW_017316339.1:0-675 GCF_000935625.1 Nanorana parkeri
GGAATACCTCTGGAGGGTTACGGTGTGAAGGCACTAGCAGGTACCAAAGGCCCATTTTTAAAGCATCTTTTGTTACTTTCATCCAAAGCCTGCAAAAGAGGCACCATAAGTTATCCAAAAAAATCACTAAACTTGTTCTGAGTGTCCCAAAATGTGAGCTCTTCATACAGGCTGTTGCCTTAAGCAGTTGTTTAATAGATTAAAGGAAAACCAATTACCTTCAATTGAAATGTCATTTGTTTTTCTTTTTAAATGTCACTTTTTGCTGCAGCAGTGGAGCAGGTTCTATACATCCTACAGATCCGCCACTTCACAGGCAGGTTATGGGGACCCTCCAGGCACAATATTTGAAGGAATTTATATCTGAAAGCAGGAATGTTTGCGCATAACCAAGATCATCCCCCTGCAGTAAGTCTGTGGTCATTTGATCAAATTATTCTGCCAACTCTTCTGCAGTGAAATTAGCAGACTATGAGGAGGAAGAAGAGGGTGTATTAGCAGCAGCTGCAGACAAGTGGCTTATCTGGGAGAAGGAAGAAAAAAAAAACTTTGACAGCCACTGAACTACCTGCTGTGTGTGTACTTGTGGCTGTACTGCACGGCCACATTGAAATAAAAAGGCAGGCATAACCTGCCTCTAGATCAGGGGCGCCCACTATTTTTCGTCTGGAGATC
>NW_017316340.1:0-675 GCF_000935625.1 Nanorana parkeri
ATTCATGTTCAGAGTGCGGGAAATCATTCATTAAGAAAGAACACCTTGTAATGCACCAGAGAATTCACACTGGTGAGCGTCCTTATTCATGTTCAGAGTGCGGGAAATCATTCATTCATAAAGGAGCCCTTGTTATACACCAGAGAATTCACACTGGTGAACATTCTTATTCATGTTCAGAGTGTGGGAAATCTTTCACTGAGAAAGGAACCCTTGTTCTACACCAGAAAGTTCACACGGGTGAGCGTCCTTATTCATGTTCAGAGTGCGGGAAATCATTCATTCATAAAGGAGACCTTGTTATACACCAGAAAGTTCACACGGGTGAGCGTCCTTATTCATGTTCAGAGTGCGGGAAATCATTCATTCATGAAGGAGACCTTGTTATACACCAGATAATTCACACAGTTGAGCGACCTTATTCATGTTCAGAGTGCGGGAAATCATTCATTCGTAAAGGAGACCTTGTTAGACACCAGAAAATTCACACTGGTGAGCGTCCTTATTCATGTTCAGAGTGCGGGAAATCATTCACACGGAAAGAACACCTTGTTAGACACCAGAGAAGTCAGACGGGTGAGCGTCCTTATTCCTGTTCAGACTACAGCAAATCTTTCACCGAGAAACATACTGTGGAGCGTCCTCACCGAGTGCGGGAAAAGAAGTCTAAATAGA
>NW_017316341.1:0-223 GCF_000935625.1 Nanorana parkeri
TTTTTTCAGCTAAAATGGAGGTTTGCAGGGGATTCTGGGTAAGGAAACGTTGGGGGATCCACGCAAGCCATACCTCCCTGGATGCCCCCGGGTGTCTAGTTTTCAGAAATGTATGGGTTTGGTAGGTTTCCCTAGGTGGCCGCCGAGCACCGGGCCAAAAACCCAGGTGACCCCCCTTGCAAAACCAGGTCGTTTTGAGATAGGCCATTTTGATGACACTTAA
>NW_017316341.1:399-674 GCF_000935625.1 Nanorana parkeri
TGGGTTTGGTAGGTTTCCCTAGGTGGCCGCCGAGCACCGGGCCAAAAACCCAGGTGACCCCCCTTGCAAAACCAGGTCGTTTTGAGATAGGCAATTTTGATGTCGCCTCACTACGTTTTGGGCCCTTGCCTGTCGCGGGTACTTGGGCCTGCCACACAAGTGAGGCACCATTTTTATCGGGAGACCTGGGGGAACGCTGGGTGGTAGGAAATTTGTGTGAGCCCGGTGATGCCACAACTTTCCCACACAAAAATGTGTGAAAAAAGTGATTTTTT
>NW_017316342.1:0-673 GCF_000935625.1 Nanorana parkeri
AGGAGAATTTGTCATCTCATCTTCACCTTCAATAAATAAAAATAGATTGTGTGCAGATATTATCAGAGCCGTGCAGGAAGTACTCAGGCCCGGTATCAGTCCTGTACGCCGGGCGTCATTCCCGGTATCTGTCCTGCACGCCGGGCGTCATTCCCGGTATCTGATCACGTGACGGAGTGATAACTCTCCATCCGATTCGCCTTCCATATAAATGATACCGATCACCGGCGGCCGGGGTTGACACCTGTGGGGGATTCACCTGGACAGTCCGGAATCCTGTGGCCGGGTGTCAGCCCTCCCTCACCCCGGATTGTGGCCCCCCTCCTGAGACTCGGCGCGGGATTATCGCCCATCGATAGAACGCAGAGATTTCTGGATACACCGAGCGCCGAGGTGATTCACCGTCTGTGAAACAAGGCGAGCGATGAATCAGATTCTCCTCCAGATACACCGAACGAGGAACTCCGCCCAGAAGATCGGATCCCCCATCAGACGGCATGCGGCGCTCTCGTCTGCACCACGCCGGAGAATTCAACACAGAAAAACCAGACAGACCGCATCTCCGGCTGAAAGCAGGCAAGTTCCGGCAACAATCACGTCTCCAACTGCCACACACATGTGACCGAACTACAAATCTCACCTCCGGATCTCAATCTATATATATCAGCTCCCA
>NW_017316343.1:0-673 GCF_000935625.1 Nanorana parkeri
TGGCACAATGCAGTCAGGCAAGTACCGTTCGCCTGGCAACCACCAAACCCAGACAAGTCCATTGGATTGCCAGACAGGGAGGCATGATTTGTCACTCTAGAGAATATGGCTCCACTTCTCTAGAGTCCAGTGGTGGCGTGCTTTACACCACTGCATCCGACGCTTTGAATTGCACTTGGTGATGTAAGGCTTGGAAGCAGCTGCCCGGCCATGGAAGCCCATTCCATGAAGCTCTCTATGCACTGTTGTTGTGCCAATCTGAAGGCCACATGAAGTTTGGAAGTCTGTAGATATTGACTCTGCAGACAGTTGGCGACTTCTGCGCGCTGTGCGCTTCAACATGCGCTGACCCCGCTCTGTCATTTTGCGTGGCCTACCACTTTAATCCAGAGTTGCTGTTGTTCCCAGTTGCTTCCACTTGTTATAATACCACTAACAGTTGACCGTGGAATATTTAGTAGCAAGGAAAATTCACGGATGGACTTGTGGCAGGTGGCAACCTATCATGGTACCACGCTTGAATTCACTGAGCTCCTGAGAGCAACCCATTATTTCACAAATGTTTGTAGAAGTAGCCTGCATGCCTAGGTGCTTGATTTTATACATCTGTGGTCATGGAGATGATTGGAATGCCTGAATCCAATGATTTGGAGGGGTGTTTCAATACTTTTGG
>NW_017316344.1:0-673 GCF_000935625.1 Nanorana parkeri
AAATTCAATTTTCAATATTCTCTATACTGATCCCTATACTGCTCAATATACTGATCTCTATACTGACCTCTATACTGATTCAGTATACTGATCGCTATACTGATACCTTTACTGATCTCCCTTTCTGATTTTTATACTGATCCCTATACTGATCCCTATACTGATCCCTATACTGATCCCTATACTTATTCTCTATACTGATTCTCTTTTCTGATCTATATACTGATCTCTCTATTCCATATTCCAAATTCCATATTCCAAATTCCATTTTCCATATTCCATTTTCCATATTCCATTTTCCAAATTCCAAATTCCATTTTCCAAATTCCATTTTCCATTTTCCATATTCCAAATTCCATATTCCATTTTACATTTTCCATATTGCAATTTTCCGTATTCCGAATTCCAAATTCCATTTTCCATATTCTCTATACAAATCCCTATACTGAGCCCTATACTGATTCTCTATACTGATTCTCTATACTGATTCTCTATACTGATCACTATACTGATCTCTATACTGATCTCTATAATGATTCTCTATACTGATTCTCTATACTGATCTCTATACTGATTCTCTATACTGATCTCTATACTCATCTCTCTATTCCGTATTCTGTATTCCAAATTCAATATTCCGAATTCCATATTCCATATTCCAAATTCCATATTC
>NW_017316345.1:0-673 GCF_000935625.1 Nanorana parkeri
AAAGCAGGGCTAAATGTAGAAAACAAATTACCGCCCGGCGCGCGGAACTCCGTGTTCCTGGTGTCGGGTAACTTTAAACCTATGCCGCCCCCCTGCTCCAGGCCTCGGTGGCCTTGTCGGGAATCCGGCCCTGCCTGTACCCCTGTATATTGTGTTTCCTGAGGAAAGCATCCAAACTGTTCTCAAATGTGTCTATACTCTCAGCTGGGGAATGGAGTTCCACAATTTGACTGCTCTGCCAGTAAAGAATCCCCTGCGCAGTTTGAGAATAAACTTTTTTTCTTCCAATTTCAGGTGGTGGCCTCTTGTCTTCTTAAGTGAAGTTATAGTAAACAGTTTATTACTAATTCTACCATCACCATTAAACAAATTCTACACTTACAATCATGTCCACTCTTAATCGACTCTTTTCCACAGCGAACAAATGTAATTTTTGTAATTATTCTTCAAAGCTGATGTCCTGCGGCCCCTTTATTATTTTTGTTGCTATTCTGTGGACTCTCTCCAGCTCAAGGACATCCTTCTGGTGACCAAAATTGAACCGCATACTCGAGATGAGGCCGGACCAGTGTTTTATATAGAATTATGGATTTGTCTCTGGAGTAAATACCCTTCTTTGTGCATGCTAGTAATCTGCTGGCCTTATTTGCTGCAGCCTGGCATTGCATGCTAT
>NW_017316346.1:0-673 GCF_000935625.1 Nanorana parkeri
CCAACTTCAGAATGAAACAGCCATATGGCATGAAGGACACTGACACAGCCAGGAACCAGCTGCATAAGAAAAAAAACAACAAACACAGGTCAACAGTGCTAATTCTGATAGAAACAGTTTGGCAACTGTAGGTTTTTTTCAAAAGGGAACTGCTTTCTTTTATAACTTTTTATTTTGGGTTTGGGAAAGCTTAACATATACTGTTAATTAAATGTGGTGATGTATTAAAAAGATTGTAATGTAAATACATATGTGCATGGGAGCAGCCATATTTTCTCATAACATATGCAGGCTCGGCTTCCTATAAGTAGTGCTGCACAACGACTGTGCCATGATATTCGCTTATCCTCCTAAAGGCCAACCAAAACAGGCCAATCTGACTAAAACAATAGATTATCTGCAGTGCATTCTCTAAAGACAATAAATAACCACAATGCTCCTAGCAGCCAAATACCATGTGACCTAGGCTGCCTAGGCTTTTTGTCACATGAAGAAGCTCAGCGGAAGCACTTTTTTTTTATTGAGGGCAAGAAAGAGGTACCATTTTACTAAAATAATAATAACATTGGTAATGTTCCCTGTTGATTTGTATGCAATAACTACTATGGCGCTCCTGAGCAGAATGTATTTACTATAACGGCATGCAGGAAACAGATATCATCACCGGGAAAGC
>NW_017316347.1:0-673 GCF_000935625.1 Nanorana parkeri
CAATAGATTTACAGCCAACCCTGTCCCAGCTTCCCTCACTCGCAGTTTCACTCTGATCCCTGTTGCCGTACGAGGTGCCTCTCGTAGTCGGCGCTGGGCAGGATCGCTGCATCGCGTCTCGGTGCTCAGCTTGTGGGGGGCGCTCACAATTCTGCCCTGCTAACATGAATAGGTTAAATCATGATCCATAGTACATATACAGCACATACGTCCAGTACACTTCAGTAATAGAGTTACAATTATCCCCAGCTAAACATGAATAGGTTAAATCATGATCTATAGTACATAATAGTACATAACATGTAGTTGTACTACGGATCATTTAACCCATTCATGTTAGCTGGGGATCATTGTAAATCTATTGCTGCAATGTACGGGACATTTGTGCTGTATATGTACAGTACATATAGAATGCACTGCAGAATACATGCTTAATAGCGCCCCCCCCACTTTGCCCTCACTCACTGTGCCGGTGTTCAAACACTGGAGAGAGCAGCGACGAGTCCGGTGGGAGGAGCTCCAGGTGGGGTTCTAATTTAGCTGGCTCAGAGGTGCCTGCCAGCTAAATTTTAACCCCCACCTGGAGCTCCTCTCCCCAGACCAGAGCTGACTCGCCGCTGCAGGATTTTTTTTTCTTACTTACCTTGCCGAGCGTCGCGTCGCGTCACTGCTG
>NW_017316348.1:0-673 GCF_000935625.1 Nanorana parkeri
TATTACACCAACACCTTCCTTGTCCATATTGCTGTCTTGCACAGACCTTGTACTGTAAGATTCTCACAAATTATTGTACTTGTCACAATGAACACGGTCAAACTTAATAAATAGCCATTGAACAAAAAAGCTGGGGTGTACATGTTTCCATGTTGGGGGTTTCAGATAAGCGGAGGAACCATGTAAGTACAAAGGCTTGGCGATATTAATATCTGCTTGTGAGCTAATATGTATAAAGGGACTCTTTTCCAGCACACAGACCTAGCTTGCTACCTTTTTAAACCATCTTGTCTCTGCCTATTGGTCATTAAATGTTGAGCAATCAAGTCCTAAACGGTTGAAATTCCACCCTAAACCTCCATATCTCAATCTTCATGTGTAAACTGAATCAGAGGGAGTTTTACTCAGCTTGGTCACCATATCTGAGCTTAGAAGTTACAGAAATATTTGTCTGCAAAGGGTAGGAAGCACGTCCTTCATTATTGATAAGTCATGTGATTTGACTGTTACTGTTAATTATGTATTTTTAGCTTTTAATTATTATATTTAGCTGTGTTTAATCAGAGAACTAAACTAGTTTTTGTTTCGGTGCCCCCTAGAGGTGACTTCACCATTCGTTGGTGTCCTCACACCACTATGGAGTCTATTCACAAAGCTGCCGAAGGATCTGGCC
>NW_017316349.1:0-672 GCF_000935625.1 Nanorana parkeri
ACCATTCAGAGTCCACTAGTAATTTAGACAACACTGAAATCATGCAGGATGAGATCTGGGCAGAGCCGAATGATCTTTCAGCTATCCAACGCTTAGAGAACCTGTGGGATGAGCAATATAATGTAGAAGATATTAGGTCCAGTTATGATCCTGAAATAAAACACACAAAATTTAGACCTAAAACTCTTTTTTTCCATCAACAGTACAAGGGCCAGTATACATCCACTTTTTTCCAGCTCGTGTGTTCTGATATAAAACGATTTTGCAATGTTAAAACATTGGGCAAAACAAATTTAACAAGAAAGGAAAGGGACACAGTTTGTGCACTTAGAGAAAACCAAGAGATTGTCATCAGACAAGCAGATAAAGGTGGAGGCCTTGTAGTTCAAAATAGAGGTGATTACTTGGAAGAAGCCTACAGACTTCTATCGGATACCAACACGTAACAAAAGCTGACAAAAAAGCTCACTAATGAATAGAAGCGTATGTTGGATCTAATTTTGGAAAATGCCTTAGTCGAATGTATCATTTATAAAATTGAATATAGATATCTTACAATCCAACACCCGATAATACCATACTTTTACCATATTCCCAAGATCCATAAGGATCTTGGGAATCAACAGACCACCTGGGAGACCAATAATATCCAGAATTAGTAGTATCACATAT
>NW_017316350.1:0-672 GCF_000935625.1 Nanorana parkeri
TTCCACAACAGCTGGAGGTACCCCACCCCTGGCCAGTTAGTACATCATAATGCCCTTACAACCCGTCTCTCAGTCTGTCCCCCAATTGTACACGGCAACCTATTTTTGCCCGGGGTAAAAAATAACAGAGATATAGTCACGCGATCCTCCGAGCCGGGCCAGCTGTCACAGCTCCAGCCTGTCTCGTCCTCTGCTGCAGTGATGGTATGTCCTTTAGCGGTCTGGCATCCTATACACAGTGTATAGAACGCGATGGCACGAGGATCTTTAGATTGCTGCAGTGGAGGAAGCTCCTGGGGTGTGTTAAAGCAGAACTCTGGAGAAACTTTTCCTTAACCCTTGCAGAGAGGCTACACCTGCACTGCAAGGGTTAAGTGCTTGTTTTTGGCTAGCTAGGTGCTAAAATAACAAAGTTATATTCACCTGAACCTCTGGGTTAGATGGCTGTTACATCTCCCTCCAGCCTGTCTCCTCCTCTGCTCCAGTGATGGTATGTCCCCCAGCGTTATGGATCCTTAGACCGCTGGAGCGGAAGGGGAGTGAGGGGATCGGTCTAAGGGCAAGCCGGCTCAGATGATCTGGCGAGTATAACTTTTGTATTTTTGAACCAAAGACAAAAACAAGCACTTAACCCCCACACTGCAAAAGTTTGCCCGGGTTCTTCTTTAAATA
>NW_017316351.1:0-672 GCF_000935625.1 Nanorana parkeri
TGCACGATATTCTAATTAATCGAGTTTCACCTGTATATAGATAGATAACTAGGAAACTAAAGAAAAAAGACCTCCCCTAAAAAATGGTGTTACATTCATGCAGACTCCTCACAGGTAACCTATAAACACCCTATACATACATTGATAACAACATGTACAAAGTACAAAATCAATTTTAATATACATAGATAATCAATAAATCAAAAACACAAACAAAAACCAAAATCAAGCCCCTCTAAAACCAATTAAAACCACCCCAAGATAGAACAGCAAATAGGGGAATCCTAAAAAAAGCAAGCCTGTGGAGAGTTTCATAAATCTCTCAATGTCCACAATGTAACCATGTATAGTCTAATACAGTATAGTGAAAGCCAGGTACCCAGTAGGACAGTGCATTTACATAACAAATAGAAAAACAATCTGTAAACAAGAAAGCAGTCTGGACTAACAATACAAGGTGACATTTCTTTTGCGCTGGTATTACAAAATGTCAAATTGATGCCTTAGGTTGCATGTACTCCGGTCTCCGCAAGGAATATGGATAACATCTAACGGGCAGTTTCTCAGTATATATCTACAATCCAACAAAGTATGCAACTGTTTCAATACAATGTTAATCCTAGTTCTGTATACATAACTGCTGTGGTGATGTGTTTTTGCTTGGCATTTACC
>NW_017316352.1:0-672 GCF_000935625.1 Nanorana parkeri
CCTCTCCCACCAGTGCGGGCATGTTCTTCGTGAGAAACAAGGACCAGACGCTACGACCCATCATCGACTACCGTGCCTTGAATAAAATCACGCTCAAGAACCGGTACCCCCTACCGTTGATTCCAGAACTCATGGAGAGGTTACAGACTGCACAGGTGTTTACCAAATTAGACCTGAGAGGGGCCTACAACCTCATAAGGATGCGCAGTGGGGACGAATGGAAAACGGCTTTCCGCACTCGTTATGGATTGTTCCAATACAATGTCATGCCATTTGGGCTGTGTAATGCCCCAGCAACCTTTCAGGCGTTTATAAACGACATTTTCAGGGACCTCCTCGATTCCTGCGTTGTTGCTTACTTGGACGATATCTTGATATACTCCGACACCATCACTGAGCATAGGAAGCACGTGAGATGGGTCCTCTCTCGCCTCCGAGCACACAACCTTTATGCCAAATTAGAGAAGTGCACTTTTGAGACCCACACCATACCGTTTCTGGGGTTTATCGTGTCTCCAAAGGGGGTTGAGATGGACAACTCGAAGATCCAGTGTATCACCAACTGGCCTGTTCCTAAATCCCGCAGAGCGCTTCAAAGATTCCTGGGGTTCTCAAACTTTTATCGTAAGTTTATTAAGAACTTCTCCCTCCTGGTTAAACCCCTATCCAGTC
>NW_017316352.1:2146-2369 GCF_000935625.1 Nanorana parkeri
CAGGAGTTTGAGGTGGGTCAGATTCTGGACTCCCGTATCCATAGGAGTAGGCTACAGTACCTCATCCGGTGGAAAGGTTATGGTCCCCAGGAGGACTCGTGGGAGCAGGCTTCAGATGTGCACGCGCCCAGACTGCTTAGGCAATTCCATGCCAGGCACCCTGGACGAGCTGCGCCCCGGTCGAACCCCCGAGGGGTTCCCTTAAGGAGGGGGTACTGTCAGG
>NW_017316353.1:0-672 GCF_000935625.1 Nanorana parkeri
GATAGAGAGAGACAAGACTATTTTTAGCAAGAAATAAAAAATTAGATTGGATTGGAATATGTCAGAGACAACAGTCAGAAAGATAGTACAGTCAGCATTGAATCAGTCAGAGTAGGGCAAATTATAAACGGGACACACAGCATTCAGCTTTGCATCCTACAAATCATTTAAGTATATATATATAAAACACAGAAATTTGGTCCAGACTACATAGATAGCATTTCAACTGTTGGCATTTCAGCATGTAGGCTGCATGATAAATTTGACACAATGCATGTAGCTGTTCAGGTCAAATATACACAACGGGGAGTATTTTTAACACTTTCAAAAAGGAAGGAATATTGTGCACACAGCATAGGTATTATTTCTACTATTTCTGATGGGCACTACAATAGGAGTTTTATGCTATATACAGTTTACATAATATTTTTACAATTTATTTTAGATCTCATTGGCTAAACTACATTTATGCTTGGAGGGCCCCAAAAAGGTAAAATTTGAAAATGTTTTAGATTCCAATGTATGCAATATATCACACACAGCATACCTTGTACTTCTACAACTTTTTGTAGAGCAAATTGGCTGAACCATATTACCTTAGGAATTGCAAAAATGTATATTTTTCAGATTCCACTATTAATCATATGCCACACAGAGCATACAATAATTCTA
>NW_017316354.1:0-672 GCF_000935625.1 Nanorana parkeri
TAATGTATTATTTGACCGTTTTAGTAGCAGTTACAGTGGAAAAAACCCTGGTAGGGATTGGCACTGGGGTTTTGTTGCTGAAAAAGTAAATAAACAATCTGCCACCATCACACCCTGACCTTAAAGTACAGTGTTTAAGTACAGTATATCTAAAAAAACAAAAAATTTTTTAAAAACTTTGCGTTGTAAGCAGTAAGGAATAGTATGGTTATATCCCAGCCTGTGTCCCATAGAGATTATTTCTCTTCAATTCCGGTCTGGAGAAAACAGGAAGTGATAGGAAATATCTGCAAAGTAAGGAAAATCTTAGCTTGGACATTTGCCATTAGACATGTGCGGCAGCAAAAGATCTGTTTAGTTTCATATTTTCGTTATTTAGCTCTTCGGAATTTGGGTTCTAAAGAAAATTTGTTTCGATATTCGAAATTGTCTGAATCCGAAAATTTTCATTAATTTTGCATGCGTTATAATGCGATAATTACAAACACATTTTAATTGCATCAAAGTGACATTAAAAAAGTGACATTTTTCTTTTTATCTTTTGACAGTCCCCAAATAATTTCAAAAAAGCATGGGGTCCCCCTATTCATACCAAACCCTTTAGGGGGGACCCCAACACCCAAAAAAAGCATCCCCCCTAAAATCCCTTACCAGGCCCTTGATCCGAGCAGC
>NW_017316355.1:0-672 GCF_000935625.1 Nanorana parkeri
GACCAATCTGATCTCTGCTGTTCATCTAGAGAGGTGAAGGGCAAAAGCTTCAATGCAACTTAAAGTGACATTAAACCCTCCGATTTTTTAACTTAAACCAATACTGTAATGTGCTCCTTACTGTAATCCATGGTTGTTTCCCTTCTCTTTGCTGCTCTTCCTTTTAAATCCTCATGTCTTCTCATGCTTGGGGAGAACTTCCCTTTGCAGCTGAGTGCCTCTTCCTGTAGTGCTGACTCAGGTTGCAAACCTATACACAGACACCATGTATCCATTCCAGAGACAAGGCAGTCTGCTGCAAAACAGAAGTTCTGCCCAGCATGAGAACAGATACAGATTTAAAAGGAAGAGCAGCAAAGAGAAGGGAAACAACCATGGATTACAGTAATGCGCACATTACAGTATTGTTTTATGTTAAAAAAAATCTGAGGGTTTAATGTCACTTTAATATAGTATAATAATAATCATCTTTATCATGACTGGACTTTATTAAAGTGAGAAGAAGAAATAATTTTTTTTTAATTGTTTGTCACAAACGTTATATTCGTTCCAAAATTAATATTTTAGTTTTTGTATTTGCTGAAGAGATAAAACCCCTGACAGTGTTACAAGGACTCTATTCGTGATATCTCTGCACTGAGTTCCCGGGTCTGTACACCCGCTGTGCCCATT
>NW_017316356.1:0-672 GCF_000935625.1 Nanorana parkeri
AGTATTACAATACATTTATAAAATGCTTTTTTATAGATAATCTTAAAAAACACCTGTGAGAAATTCAAAAAGGAAGTTATATGGGAACAAACAGTATAAACCCAGTATAATCATGTATTTGAAGCTGATGGAAACTCACAGTCACCATCAAATATAATTAAACTGTATGTACCAAAACTTTTTTTTAAAGGTTTTGATAGAGTAGGAAAGGGTTAAACCGCCATCATGTTATTTTTTTGCTATATTCATCCCTCTGGGGAGAAAATGCCCCAAGGAGGATTCTCTTCTCAGGAAGCTATCATTGGAACATTGGGTGTTTTACCATTCTGTCTTGCTCTGGTGACAACTTAAACATTTGGGATTTTCCCTCACTTTCTGTCTTGGTGCAGAGGTCACAATGACAAATTGAGGGTTGAACCTCCCACTGTGGGCAGAGACAGTAATAAAAATGTAAAAGATGGTCTAACCTTCCCCCAAATATTCCTCAAAGGCCACATTGAACCCTGAGTGAGAGGTTTCATCTAATATAATGCAGTAACACTTGCGTTTGTTGTGTCACCTCAGAAATAGTTTAAGGCCGTCGAAGCAAAAGGAAACCATGAAAAGAGAACTTATATTTTGTTATATAAGCATTGTTTTGGGTCTCACCTTTAAGGCTCCATCACATCTAAG
>NW_017316357.1:0-671 GCF_000935625.1 Nanorana parkeri
AACCATATACTATATTAATATTATTTTAATGATAAATTAAATGTATATGCAGTGGCCAGTTTTTGAGGTACACTTGCTCAATAATTTACTTAGAGAAATAGCAGAGGTTCAGTCATCAATGGACAAAACATTAAAATGGGGAGTTGGTTTGATTTAAATTTCCTTGGGTAGAATTGATGCAGACAGATTTACTAGTCACAGCATATCAGAATTTTTTTCTCGTTGTAACAGCTCAAGCAGTCCAGCAAAAGTTGCATTTGGAGGGTTTGGAAAAAAACACATAACACTAGTGGTGCGTAAATTGGTCAGATTTGATTCATAATACTTAAATCTTTTTATTAAAAAAACAAAAAACTATTGTATTATCTTCCTAAAAACATCCTAAAATGTGTTAATGGTGTCACCCTGTTAAAGGAAGTAGAAAAATAACACACAGGCAGCATGTGTACTGACACTTGCACTGACAAAATATTGTAGGGTATCTCTTAAATTACCACCAGACCCTTATGCCAGCATACAGCCTGAGTGGCCAGGAAAGAGTAGCCTCATCCCCACATCCTGTCTCCAAAAGGGAATGATTGGAATATGAAAGCCCCCTTTGTAAAAAAAAAAAAGGGACCCCCAGATATATGGTCAATGCTAAAGCCTGATGAAGGGACCCTGTGCGGTCC
>NW_017316358.1:0-671 GCF_000935625.1 Nanorana parkeri
AATCGTGGATGTGGGCAGGCGGTGAGTGTGAGGCGGGGAGGCGCTAAAATAGGAGAATGGATGGGGCGAGCTACATGGGAGATCCCCGGTACAACAATGGTCTTTATCAAAGAGTGTGAGGCCAACAGCCTCTGAAACCGAATAGATAAGACAGAAACCTGAACATTGATAGTGCTGAGAGCCAAACACTAGTCCAGACCCATCTGAAGGAATAAGATTCTTCCCACAGGGAAACTTCTGTGATGGAAGCCCCAAGACTAAAGACTAAAAGCAACTAAAATATGCCTTTCATGTCCGATGATAGACCATGAGTAAAGCAGACTTCCTAGCTTTTAGAATTGACTCAGAGATGTCTCTGTCCTTTAGAACCTAGGCTTCAACAGGCATGCCACGACTGTGAATGCAGGATACCAAATCGGCTCTTGGGACAGAAGATTCTGATGATCCAGTAGAGCCCATGGGGCATCTGCCAGGGTGTTTTACCAGGTTGCCATACCACATTTGTCTGGGCCAATCTGGAGCAATGTGGGTCACTGGAATGCCCTCCATCTTGATCCTGCGAAGACTAGGAAGACATTTCAGTGAAGGAAAGGCAAAAGGGTGAATTGGTCTCACGGAGTCAGCAGAGCATCCACTGCTTTCACTACAGGATCCCTGTCTATAGAAAACCT
>NW_017316359.1:0-671 GCF_000935625.1 Nanorana parkeri
TAATGTCTTTATTCAACCTCAAATACTATGTAACCTGTGGTAGGAGAGACTCAGCCCTAGAAAATGTCCTTCTCCTGGCTGCCATGCCGGATCTCTGGCTGCCTGAGGACCGCGACGAGCGCGCAGATGGTGGAAATCGGAACAAGGTCAGCGTTCGGTGAAGCCTGAGGACGGGCATGGCAGCCAGGCAACTTTTTAGAAGCAGATCAGCAATGGTATCCTCCATCTGTGCCCCTGTGATAGGCTGGAAAAAAAGCAAATGGGGAGTTCGACCGATCAATTCCTATTGATTATCTATCGATCAGTATAAGCCAATGACGCCTCGGAGCGATCGGTGACGATAAGGTGCGGCGGCCGCCAACATTGGACAATTCTGATGGCGTCAGGTGCACATTGCGGCGTGTGTGGCAGGTTGGATGAGCCCAGAGAGGGGGGGATGGGAGATCTGTGATTGGACTGTGTGTGTCCCCGGAGAGCCGTCTTCATACAATTGCAGTGTGTGGGGCCAGCAAAGCAATCTTATAATGTGACCGTGTGATAGAAAATCATCATGAATGGCAAATATTTATATATTATAATAAATTCAATTATTTTATATTATTTTATCTTATATTTTATTATATTAAAGGAAGAAAACTGAAGGGGAGGACGGAGGTCAGATAGAAGACTGA
>NW_017316360.1:0-671 GCF_000935625.1 Nanorana parkeri
ATATTGATCTATAGATACAATCACCTCTCTCTCTATATATAAATATTGATCTATAGATACGATCACCTCTCTCTCTATATATATATATTGATCTATAGATACGATCACCTCTCTCTATATATAAATATTGATCTATAGATGGATACAGACACATGTACGCATTCGGCCGCCTTACATCGGGTGTCCCGGTCCTGACCCGGCGACAAGCAGAACATACAGTAGGGAAATTCTAAGGTGAAGTTTAGGGAAGTCGATACTTTTGCTTTCTGGGTTCTGTTCCTTATACTGATTTTTGATTTATTTTTTGCTAACTCCAAGAAAACCACAAAATGTATCTCATGAAACCTACAAGGGATGGACGGGAGGCAAAGTGGACATGGGGGGACCCTCCGGAGTGTTGTCCGAGGTATCGGGCTGAGGGGGGTCCTTACCTGAGATGAGGAGGAGGCCCAGGCTGGTCCAGAGGGAGAGGCATACGGCACCTCGTGCCTCCATGCTCCTCAGAGTGTAAGTGATGAGTTATTGTGCTGAGGGAGGAAGGAGGAGGGTGTCTGTGAGGGGGAAGAACTGTGACCTACCCTGATGCCTTTCTACTGTTCTACCCTGAGACCTCTCCCCACAGACACAGCAATGTGACTGAAGATAGAATCCAGATCTTCCCAGGAGTCAGA
>NW_017316361.1:0-670 GCF_000935625.1 Nanorana parkeri
TTGCCAAAAGTATTGGGACACGCCTCCAAATAATTGGATTCGAGTGTTCCATGAACTTTCCTTGCTACTAAATATTCCACGGTCACCTGTTAGTGGTATGTTGACAAAGTGGAAGCAACTGGGAACAAAAGCAACTCATACATGAAGTGGTAGGCCACGTAAAATGACAGTGCGCAGAAATTGCCAACTGTCTGCAAAGTCAATAGCTACAGACCTCCAAACTTTGTGTGGCCTTCAGATTGGCACAACAACAGTGCGTAGAGAGCTTCATGGAATGGGTTTCAATGTCCAAGCAGCTGCATCCAAGCCTTACATCACCAAGTGCAATGCAAAGCGTCGGATGCAGTTGTGTAAAGCACGCCGCCACTGGACTCTAGAGAAGTGGAGGCGTGTTCTCTGAAGTGACAAATCACGCTTCTCTGTCTGGCAATCCGATGGATGTGTTTGGGTTTGGTGGTTGCCAGGAGAATGGTAATTGCCTGACTGCATTGTGCCAAGTGTAAAGTTTGGTGAAGGGGGGATTTCGTTTTGGGGTTGGTTTTTCAGGGGTGGGGCTTGGCCCCTTAGTTCCAGTGAAGGGAACTCTTAAGGCATCAGCATACATTTTGGACAATCTCATGCTCCCAACGTAGTGGGAACAGTTTGGGGATGGCCCCTTCCTGTTCCAACA
>NW_017316362.1:0-670 GCF_000935625.1 Nanorana parkeri
GACGCTTATAGGTTGGGTGATGCTTATATTATCAATTCTCTTATTCTGGGTATCTGTCATATATTGAGTGATGCTCACATGGTGGGTGATGGGTCTCCCTTCAGAATTCATACAATAGAGAATAAACTGCTATCAGGCGGCTCTTGGTTTGGGAGGAATTCTCATAGCAGCTTCCTCACAAGGTTTCCATTGTGTAGAAAGGACACAAGATCTAAAAATGAAGTGGATTTAGACCACAAGCCTTACTGAGATATCAAGGGTTTATCTCAGGAGAGGTGATTGTTTACTTGTATGTTTTCAGTTGGCATCATTATTCTTCATAGTCCTGGTATCAGAGGTAAGTGTCCAGGCAGATCTGTCCCAAGAGGTGCCTCCCAGAGGCGTCTCCAGAAACCCAAGACTCAGATCTGGAGCTGACATCTCAGGACTATGGGAACCTCAGCAGAAATTTTAAAAACCAATGAGCTCTTAGTTCCTTTTTAGTACATCAATGTTTACACACATGAACATTGGCTACAAATGTAAAGACTACAATGACACACGGGGTGATTATAAATGAGACAATAACGCATTTTCAGAACCACAATATAGTCAAATGATGTCAAAAATTCTGTAGATTATATTACGAGGGAAGGGTTCTGGGTCAGTGATGGTTCTCACCGATATCACA
>NW_017316362.1:2168-2482 GCF_000935625.1 Nanorana parkeri
CGATATTCTAATTATTCGAGTTTCACCTGTAGGTGTGTATAGCTGCCTGAGGGATCGGCGAGGTTTTACTGTCTCCATTTCTCTTTACCGCTGACGGAAACAACACAGCTATACAAAGAATGAGGAAGTGCTCAGGACACCATCTTATCATTATGGAGGGCGAAGTGTATATTCTGTGAGCTCAGATTTTGTTAATACAAAATTTCCCTAAAGAAAGCACATTACTGAGTTTGTTTTTGTAATTTCATCACATAAATGTATTAATCCGCCAGCAATCCCTACACCAACATTTAAAATAACTCTATAAATAAATA
>NW_017316363.1:0-670 GCF_000935625.1 Nanorana parkeri
ATATATATTTTAAAGGTGTATATATTAGTGAAAAAAACAAGGAGGTCCAGGAAAAACATTGTCAAGGAGAATACATAAATAGCTACTTTTATTTTTGTTTGAACGAAATGTGAAAGCTGTGAATTGTATAACCAACCTAAGCCTGTGCCAATATTCTAAATTGAAGTAGCTGATTCCAGCATTGCAAGTCATCACTAAACAATGCAAGTTGCCTTTTGAGCATTAATTAGTTTATGCAAAGAGTTTCCACAGTTGTTATTATTCTCAGACATTTTCCACCATGCTGGGAACATATGTGTAGTTGTTAGTCATTACCTCTGTTCCACAGTAAAGAGTAATCTATTTGTTTCTGTTCAGCCTGGATGTAAAATGTTGCCAGATTCGGGTGAAAGAATAAACCTTTTAATAGTGCAGCTATAAGGGCGATACAGAGGATTATTTCATGCCATCAATGAAAGAACTGCCTATTCATGGTCACTTTTGGACAGGGGTGGACACATTAATATGGAATTCAAGACCCAGTCTGTCCAATCCAGGATCCAGCAGGATTGTTTTTAGAAGCCAGCTCAACTGACTACTAGAAAAACCTCATACGTTAAGCACCAGCTGTGATTTTTGAACTATAATAAAAGTCAAAAGGTTTTTAAGCTATTTCAAATACTGATGAAAT
>NW_017316364.1:0-670 GCF_000935625.1 Nanorana parkeri
TGCAATTGTTCTTTACACTTTGTTTCATTCTGCAGAATTATTATATCCTCTAAGTGTCTGAACATTTCGATCTCGGTATTCCGCCGCAGAGAAAACTGAACGTGCAGTTTTCAACTTCTTCACCTTTTATAAATTTATCACCTCAATTCTCTCTATTGAGCGGCGGAAGGTGATTGTTATCCCCGGCGGACTCGGCACAGACAGCGCATGTTGGAGCTGCACATCGAGGCCTCTAATTGGTCACTGTCACACCCTATTGACCAGTGAAGTAGATCATTAATTTGCCGCTGGCTTTTCATTCACATCATTGAATTCCAAAGCAGATGTTACCGGAAGATAATTGGTCATTTCCTATTTGGAGCGGCACTTTGGTCGCTTCCCTTGAAGGGGAGAAAAATTAGAATTTTAGAGGGAAGAGTAAAATTGCGGTCAAAGCCCTAGTTTCCCAGCGCTTAGAAGGAACGTCCGCCAAATGTGAACGATTCGGCTTTCAAACAACTCACCGGGGGTACAATCAGGGCCCAATTTACTTTCTCTGCTGCCCCAAGGTTCCTCAATGCGTGCCCTACCTGCAACCCCCCCCCTGGAGAATGGCAGATCTGCAGGCTGCATACAATGTTGCCAAGATAACTTGTACAAAACAAGTGGCGGCTTCCCCGCTGTACATTTA
>NW_017316365.1:0-669 GCF_000935625.1 Nanorana parkeri
AGTACCTAACTTTTGAGGTTTTTTCTAGTAGTTGTCAATGTCGCTGGCTACAAAAAAATAAAATCTTGTTGGCTCCTGGATAGGACAGGCTCATGAATTCCATAATGATTTGCTCACCACCGCTTTAGAATAAAACACAAAGCTGCATATAAAAAGAAAAGATTTTACAGGTCATGATAACTGACTAAATATCGGATTCCTTTTTCTAAAGTAAATTCCTTTGCTTTTGTGTTTGCAACAGAAGTGTGTGGGAAGAAGAACAGGAGGCGTGACACGTGGGGAGAGGCACAAGCCAGAAACTTATTTCTGCCTTACAATTTCCCACAGAACAGAAACAGCATTTTATATCTACTGCCTATAACACAGACATGAACTTAAAGGCTTCTTACAATTAGATATCCGAAAAGTCAAAACTGTCAAGTAGAAAGAATAAAATTTTCTGACTTGGCTGAAAAAGGAATCACATAAAAACAGTGATACAAGACATCCATAAAAAGCTCCTACACATTGTATAGAAAAACAAGCTATAAGTGATATCATTAATACACAGAAAGGAAGTATGACTTGCAGATGAACTTAATCTTTGCCCTATGATGCATTGACACAGTATTCCAGTAGGAACTACACACATGGCATTTTGGGAATGGGTTGTCTCACTTAGCTTAGGAG
>NW_017316366.1:0-669 GCF_000935625.1 Nanorana parkeri
GCAGCATTGCTCTCTTCAGCTTGTATCCTCCTACACTGCACGGATGGCATGTCCCTTGGCGTCCTCACATCCAATACTCTGTGTATTGTACGTGATGACTCCAGGATCCCGAGACCGCAGCAGCGGAGGGGGCGCGACACTGAAGGGATCAGTCTAAGAGCAAGGGCACTCAGAGGATCGGGTGTGTATAACTCTTTTTTATTTAAGTCCATAGACAAAAACAAGCAGTTAACCCTTGCAGTGCTGAGGTAGCCCCCCCCTCCAAGGCTTAATAATTTTTCCTGGAGTTCTGCTTAAACCCTTTTATTGCCCCCGCCATAAGTATTACAATATGACAACAACACATATTAGGTATCAACGTTCACTCTGGAGTAAGACGAATGATTTTAGGACCATTTGTTATGGTTAACTTTAAAGTTATGAGCTGTAAAAGCTTTTGAAGTGTCACTTTAAAAAAAAATTCCGGTAATGTAGTTTGTCACCGTTTCGTGGCTGCATGCAATTTTAGGTCTTGACATATTTGGTATCTCCTTTTTCGAGTCAATCTCAACTTTTATATTTTGCAGACAATGTGAAGATTTTGTTGTATCTGTGTGCACCAAAACTAATGTATATGTATTTTTTACTGAATATAGAGATTTGATAAACAGTTGTGCTGATAGTAAGAAA
>NW_017316367.1:0-669 GCF_000935625.1 Nanorana parkeri
GCAGTGCGTTCCGGCCAGAATCGGACCGTAACGCACTGCATATGGTGTGAACGTACCCTACGGGTCCAGCAACTTGAGACCATGGAGTCTGAAAGTAAGCCAAGAAGAAGCATGTCATACGTTGCGGCTCTCCCGCCCATAGAAGGCGGCTGCATTCGTTTTGAAGCACTCGCCTGCTGTCGGCTCCTCCCCCGGCTGCTGTCGGCTCCTCCCTCCTTCCACTTTTCAGCACTGTGTGCCCATTCCGTGCCTACTGGGGTTCCCGGGCAAATTATTCATACCCGCGTGCACCCCATCCTGATGCAGCAGAGCCCTTAGGGTTAGTCATGAGCCCCTCCCCCATATGACAGGGGTCAGGGCTACGTTGCCAATCACCAGGCCCCAAATACTGTCACATGGGCGGGGGGGCGGTGACATCGTTCGCCCAGATGAGCTCTGACACCGGAGTTTCGGCAGGATGGACCCCCTGATGGTGACCGGGTGAGTAGACCTTCTCCTGGGGACGGTGGGCTATGCAGAGACACGGCCCTGAATTGGAGGTGACGGGTTCTCTTTAATGATCGCAGTTTGATGAATGAGACTGAAAGGTGACGGATAATGAATTCGACTTTTCTGAGCTGATGACTCTGAACCGCGCGTGCTCTCGGCGCGCGTGCCCCCGGTGCTCTC
>NW_017316368.1:0-669 GCF_000935625.1 Nanorana parkeri
AGTACTGGTAGTACAGCTCCCTGTGCACAGGTGTAGTGCTGATCGATAGTATTATTTATGTCATGTATGTGCAGGGTGATAGTGGAGAGACTATATATTCTCTACGCGTTTCTCAGACCAACAGTTGGTTTCTTCAGAGGGATAAAGAGGAGAGAATAGTATTAGCAACCTCATGATGATGTATCAATAATCAACATAATGGATTTTGTTTAAAATATGTGTCTCTTTATGTAAATAAAATTCTGATATTATTTTTAACTGTTGGTATCTGCTTGATCTTAAGTGGTACCTTAAAAGTCCCAGAGTATAGGATTTTGTAACCATATGGATGCTCTAACTCATAGTACATAATTACTACATCCATACATCCCTACATCCATACATCCCTTTCTGTATCTGCATAGTGTTGATATCATGTACATATTTCCAGCACTTCTAGATGCCAAGTCTGTTCTTTGGATACTGTGAAGTACAGAAACAAAGCTGCATTTATTCTGAGGCTCTATCCCCCTACTATTAGTAATATTCCCTTATTTAAACCGGTCATGCAAATCTGCCACAATACGTGGTCTGCATCAATGACTTTCTTCTACATTTAAGTACCTCAATGATGAATACAAATGTATCCTATTTGTGTATCACTCGGCTGTAGCTCCTCCAATCATCTCT
>NW_017316369.1:0-669 GCF_000935625.1 Nanorana parkeri
TGTATGTGATTGGTAAGCCACTAAGTGCATTATTTTATATTACACAGTCATTAAATCCATTACAAAACTCTATAAAGGTGTGTTGGTGTGCTGTGGATCCACCTTTAGGCGGTACATTGGTGCAGGGGGACAGAAAGACCCAGTACAACCAGCAGCTCCTACGGGGGTAGCGCTACACATAGAAGAACCTTTTTAGAACATAAGGTATTCAGATGTCGTATTCCATTACAAATCCTAAATATGGGAGTGTAGCGTTATTGGTAACAAGGCAGATATAACCTAAAGGAATATGGCTCTTCAGCTACTCAATAGTAACTTTTCAAATGTCCCAGAACCACTTACTTGGCAATACATTTTCCAGCACATTCCTCTCAGGGTGAGGTTCTTGTCCTCAGGATGTTCATAATGGTGGCCACCAGTCACGTTGCTTTAGGTTGAAATAGATTTAAGTGCATGTGCATGAAGATGATGGGAAGAACGGTGAGCCCTCATTGCAATGCAAATTCGCAAAGCTGCTACAGGGTGCGCTTGTGGCAGGCAAATCACATTCAAAGTGTGTTCCCCTTTTTTTTTTATCGCGTTGCACCACATTGCATGGTAATAGGTTACCATGCAATATGGTGCAATACAATGGCCAGGTGCGTTAGGGTACCTATAACAAATACTCTT
>NW_017316370.1:0-668 GCF_000935625.1 Nanorana parkeri
GATATCACGTCAAATAGTGGGGAGGACGTGGAATCCTTATGACTAGAACTGGATACCACGGACGATAGTCATAAACTTATTGTGGGTATTTGTTATAAACCTCCAAATATTGGGGAGGAGGGGGAGGCTCATCTACAGTCCGAAAAAGAAATAGCTGGGAGGGAGGGCGATGCAGTCATGATGGGCGACTTCAATTACCCGGATATAAATTGGGCTAACGGAACCTCAAGTTCAACAAAGGCGGGCCGATTTCTGAACATGTTGAGAGACAACTTCATGGACCAGATGGTGGAGGTCCCAACTAGGAAAAATGCCATCCTAGATTTAATAATTACTAATAATGGGGAATTAATCGAGGATATTGTTATAGGGGAGACTCTGGGCAATAGTGATCACAACGTTTCCTGTATTTCAATATTGAATACAGGAAAGGAAAGAGGGCTGGTAGGACAAAAACCCTTAACTTCAGAAGGGCCAACTTTGATAAACTGCACCACCTAGTGGGGGACATCAAATTGGAACATTTATTTCATAAACTGAACTCGGACCAAAAGTGGCAATGTTTTAAAAACACATTACATATTGCCATTGCCAAATGTATACCATTGGGTAATAAAAGTAAAAAACTTTTTACCAATATATAAACAGTAAAAAGGTGAGAAAGGAGC
>NW_017316371.1:0-668 GCF_000935625.1 Nanorana parkeri
TTTTTTTTGGCAGGTTATGAGGTCACAACAATGGATGAAGCTTCCAAAGAGGGGAACATTTTTGTCACTACAACAGGGTGCATGGACATTGTAGAGGGCAGGTAAATGTTCAAGACCAAGTGAACCCCAATGCATCATGTCCCCACCTCCCTTCCCTGGAGTTCTGCTACCTGATGCTGGTGACCTGACTGGTACTTGTGATCCTGGCAGGAATATGACTTTTGGTAGGGCCGAGTAGACTTTTGCAACAGGGCGATCTTGCTACTGGAGTTTCTCCACAGGCAATGGGGATTCTGTAAATCTTTACAACTCAAACGTCCATATTGGAGTGGACATATTTTATTCCCATTTGGAGTAGATGCAGCAAAGTCTTATCTATGGCTGTAGGTGACATCTTGGATATTTTGCTTCTAAAGTTGTGTACTCTACCCACTCTGCTTACTGTCTTTGTAGCCCTTTGCACCCCCTCCCAGTTTCCCAATCATGCCATAAACCTCTAATCTGTCATTTCATCCCTCAGACACTTTGAACAGATGAAGGATGATTCCATTGTTTGCAATATTGGCCACTTTGATGTTGAACTCGATGTAAAATGGTTGAATGAAAATTCTGATAAGAAAGTTAACATCAAGCCGCAGGTAAACAATGGCCACGTTTATGCTTTACCC
>NW_017316372.1:0-668 GCF_000935625.1 Nanorana parkeri
AAATGTAAAAAAAGTTGCAAGGCCCCTACTAACTCCATACCAGACCCTTATCCCAGATAGAGAGGACCCCATGCAAAAACACAAACCCCTTCACATTCAATCAGGAGCCTTCCCTTCACATCAGAGTCCCCCTTTACATCATTAACCTTCAATTACATTAGGAGCCCCCTCCTTTCATATTAGAGTGCCCCCTCACATTAGGAGCCCCCTTTCACATTAGAGTCCCCCTCTTTCACATCAGAGCCCCCTCTTTCACATCAGTGACCCCCTTCACATCAGGAACCCCCCTTCACATCAGAAGTTCTCCCTTCACATCAAGAGTACCATTTTCACATGAGAAGCCTCGCCTTCATATTAGAATCACCTCATCACATCAGAGTCCTTAGCCCCCTTCACATCAGACTCCTACCATCACACGAGGTGCCCCAGCTGTGGCAGCATGGAAGAGGGATGGAGGTGGAGCTGGCCTGGATAGAGGTAATCTTCTGTACTTTTTTTAATGGATCCCACCCTCCCTGGATTAGCAGCATTCATTTTCATAGTGCTGGTGGCCTGTCTGCCAGATGGAAAGGCACGACACTGTGTGAAAATTTTAAGGCACCCCTGAGGAAGCCAGAAAGCACTTTCTGGGTCACGACCCACCAGTTGAGAACCAAGGAAATAGAGCA
>NW_017316373.1:0-668 GCF_000935625.1 Nanorana parkeri
CTGCAGGGTGTCAGGTGGGCTGTGCAGGGTCTGTGGTATGTGCGGGGTCCTAAGGGGGCTGTGCGGGGTATCTGGGCTGTGTGGGGTCTCAGCTTGGCTCTGCAAAGTCTCAGGTGGGCTCTACAGGGTGTCAATAACAATAGTGGTGCCACCATCCTAGTTTTGCAGTGTTGCAGGTGTGTGAATCCCAAAACTGGCTCAACAGAAAACCAAACATTTTTGGCGGGTAAAGTTTCAGGGTCCATTCACACCAAAGCTTTCCACTGTGATGCGTTATGCCACGCATAACAGTTCTTGCATTATGGCAGCCCATTCACAATCAATGGCTTCAGTCAACAGCTAAATGCACCATTCAAATACATACTTTGAGGGCCCGTTTGCACTTGTGTGTTGTGGTTGATGCACCTTGCCACTATGCATGACAACATACCTGCCCTATGTGTGGTGCGTTGCGGCAACGCGCATTAAGGCATATGTTTTAGCACGCGTTGCCACAACACGAGTGTGAATGGGCCCTCAATGTATGAAGCAGAAGCAGCTTCTCCAGTAACTAGGACTAAGGCCCAGTTTGGGGTGCTGGAACATGTAAGCCTATTGCTTCTCCAGTAAATTCTCACCACTCAAGTCACTGTAGCCGAATGAAGAGACAAAGGCCACGCCGGCGTCCA
>NW_017316374.1:0-668 GCF_000935625.1 Nanorana parkeri
ATCACTTTCTCTGATCATGCTCCCGTCCTCCTTGACCTTTCACTAGATGGCCCCCCTCCAGGCCCCTGGCAGTGGAGGCTGATTGAATCATTACTCCATGACCCTACTATCTCAGAGACTATAAGCCAGGAGTTGCGATTCTTCTTCCAGGAGAATAGCACCCCGGACGTCCCCCCCTTCATCGTGTGGGAAGCACATAAGGCGGTCATACGGGGCTCCCTTATTGCTCAAGGTGCCAGGCTCAAAAAGGAGCGCCTCGCCAGAACGCAGATTCGCCACCTTGAATCCCGCCACAAGAACTCGGGGGACCGCGCGTTGGGCTCTCAGCTGTGCTCCCTTAGGGAGCAGCTTAGAACGTTATGCCTCACCAAAGTCAAGTCCTCCCTAATGAAATGCAGACGATCGTTCTACGAGTATGGCAACCAATGTGGCAAGTACCTGGCACGTGCATTGCGTACAAGACATGCCCGGACGTATATACCACACATAGTGGACGCACACGGCGCCAAATCCGAGTCGCCATCGGCTATAGCCACCGCGTTCCGCGATTATTACACGTCTTTATATAACCTATCTCCTCATTCCTCCATTACCCACTCCCAGACACGTTCGGCCCGCATAGCCGCATATATTACTGAGTCAGCCATGCCCACTCTGGACCCCTCCAT
>NW_017316375.1:0-668 GCF_000935625.1 Nanorana parkeri
TGTCCAAAAATTGCAGTGCATCCTTAGTTTCTCTCCTCCTCGCTGAGCGCTGTTCTGTGTCCCCTCTGACACAGAGCAGCATCCAGCGGGCAGGAGAGAAATGTTCAGGAGGCCGAGCAGGGCGGGGAGGAAAGTTCTGTCATCAGTCTGTGTCACAGGAGGCCAAGCTCTCCTCCCGCACTGCCCTGCTTAGCCTCCTGTGACAGGCAGATCAGGATGGAGATAACTGTCAGCTGTCACAGAAGGCAGCACTGGCATTGTGGGGGAGGAGTCAGTTGTCAGCCATGTCACAGGAGGCCAAGCTCTCCTCCCGGCACTGCCAGCTCAGCCTTCTGTGACAGGTGAAGGAGTCAGGATGGAAAGCTGTTACAAGCACTCAATGATCAGCTGATCGTTGAGTGTTTGTAAATAATTGAGGACATAGTATGTTTACAGTGTCCCCAATTATGAATGAACAGGAAGTGCACTACATCACTTCCTTTTCATTCATGATTGTTGACATAGTACTCATACTATATCAAGATTTATGAATGAACAGGAACAATAAGGGGTCTATTCACTAAGCTGCCGTAGGCAGCCGAGTTAATGACCGACCTGAAGTGAAGTGAGCCGAAGAAAAAAAAACCCATTTTGCCCATTGGAATGCATTGCTAGATTCCTATTGTCTA
>NW_017316376.1:0-668 GCF_000935625.1 Nanorana parkeri
CAGTTATACAAACTGGAGAACTGAGAAAAAAAACTGTAACTTTCCACAATGACAGACATGATTTTTTGTTAATTTTTTTTTAAAAAGGACACATTATGGAACTTCACTGGTTACTATGTACAGTATGTACAGTTTTGTTCCTGTTTTCTTTAGTCCATTTTCTTACCTTGAACAGCAGTAGTCAATGCTGACATGCTTTCTAGATGTGGATTAGTTTTCCTATGTCTGTGGATAAATTGTTTACTACAGGTATCTATACAGTATAGCTCCGTCTATTTTACGTAGAGATTTACATACTATTCATCCACATCAGTCCCTGCCCTCAAGGGGCTGACAATCTAAGGTCTCTATCTCACATACTAGGTCCAAATAAGACAGGAGCCAATAACTCTACCAGCATATCTTTGGAGTGTACGAGGAAACCTACATAGACACCGGGGGAACATGTAAACACTAATGAAGATAGTATCCTGGCCCAGTCAGGATTCAAACCAGGGACTTCAGTGCTGTAAGGCAGAAAGGCTAACCACTGAGCCACTGTGAGATTAAAGGCAGAGTAACCCATGTAAAAAAAATTACTTTATAACTTATATAGTATGTGTTTTTTTTATTTGTATTTATCCATATATTTTATTATTTATTAACTTCACAAGTTGTCCAACAGAAAC
>NW_017316377.1:0-668 GCF_000935625.1 Nanorana parkeri
AAATTAAAATAGCCAATAGCAGTCTGGCTATTGCTTCCGGCTGCTTCCATTCACCTGTCGCCAGCGGAAGGTAGCCGGCAAGAGAATGGGGACGTGCAGGAGCGGGATTGGGGGTTGCAAGTAGCTGGTCTTGCCTAGGGATCAAAATAGTCTAGCACCAACCCTGCTTGGCGTCACCATGAGCTAGTGTTGATAGGCATAATTGAGATCTCACAGCTTACTTCTTCCGTTTGGAAACTATGCCAAAGTCTGGTGTGCTGATGATGAATGGTGAGTGTCAACACAACGAAATTATTGCATTTCTTAATTGATACATAACAACAGTTTCACAGCTGACATTTAACTTTATCCAATATGCAATTTTAAAGTGTATCATAATCACGAAATACAATGTTATAAGGTTGTCACCTAATTGCGTTCCAGTGTGGTTTCCGCACAATTTTTGAAAGGGCGTTTTTGGACGTTTTAAATCGCGTTTCCGTGCTAAAACGCATTAAAAAATGCCCAAAAACGCATTGATCAGTACAGTTCCGTGGAAATCTATATGGAAAATGCCCTGATCAGCGGGCCAAAAGTAGCTCAGGGAGCATTTTGGGCGACAGGCATTTCAGATCACGCGGATCCACGCACTTGCATGAACGGTCCCCATAGGAATGTATGGGATTGTT
>NW_017316378.1:0-668 GCF_000935625.1 Nanorana parkeri
AATAGTCTCACTAGAGGACAGTAACGGGGAATATATCATTACTAGACTACTGCTTAGCTTTAAGCAAACCTTCTCAGCTCCTGTGGGACTGAGTGTAAACGGTTTTGTAAAGTAACAGCAATCCTAACAGAAAAATATATATTTATACCATCAGTCTCAGTGTTTTATCAGTTTAGTAGGATTATGATACAATCGCAGGGTTAAGAGTAAAACATTATAATACTGACAACAGACTCCAAAATGTTCATTTGATATTTGTCAGTTCTAAATAACATTCAAAATCCGACTAAAAGTAAGCCAGCCCTCACACCTGAGTGACATATAATATGAGCATTTTGTGTAGCATGTTTTGCGAGTTTTTGCATATCTTTACGTGCGTTTTAAGCGCATAGAGTTGAGAGTTTTAATGAGCAGACTTGCAGCACACTGATGTGAATGGACAGACGCACGTCTTACGTGCATAAAAATACGCAGCATTTCCATTGAAGTTTATGGGGTCGAGAAGTGCAGAATCTGCCGTAGCGATGGGCGTTTTGCTATAAGCGACTAGTGATGGGCTGAACACATCTGAGTTCGATTCCAAGTCGAACTTTCGTACAGGGAAAAAGTTCTAACTCGAACTTAGAACTCAATGTACAGGTGAAACTCGAATAATTAGAATATCGTGC
>NW_017316379.1:0-668 GCF_000935625.1 Nanorana parkeri
GCAGGCGCAGTGAAACAAATGCACGTCTTGAGTAGCTGATAACTTATCACAAATGTTATCATACAAGTGATTGCAAAAAACATTGACTGCAAGTTGAGTGTTTGGTCCTTGATATTAAAATGACTTTCAGAAACACTGCAATCACAACTTAAATATATGGAAATATGCTGTCTTTGCCCTTTAAATATATTCAAGCTCACTGGTGATCAGATCATGCATGAAAAGTTGTCCCTCCACTGTCTAATATTTGTTTTCCTGGATGCAACCGCCTTGAGTAGTGCATGTCATGTGGAAGAAGGACCCGGGTTCTAAACCAGTCTATGAATATGAAAAGCGTGTGCACTGGACATTGAAGAGCGGTCAAATGGGACTTCATAGTTATGCCAACAGCCAGAAATGCAAAAAGTTTATCTTAGAAGTGTGCACTGAGAAGGTAAGGGCCGGTGCACATCTATGCGACACCCCTGCAGTCAGGAGTCGTATAGGTGTGCACCGATCGCACACACTACGGGACCACTCTTCAATGTCCAATGGCACCCCAGCCGCATACATTACCTTTTTTCTGCGATATACGACGAGCAGCTGTTTTAGCCGCGATTGTGTTCAGAGGCGTGACTCGGGTGCCACTGGAAAATAATGGCACCCACAGCGCGATCAGTGCACACCTA
>NW_017316380.1:0-668 GCF_000935625.1 Nanorana parkeri
AGCGTCGCCCTGCCGGTCCCAGCCGCACCGGCCACAGCGGATCATGGGACCCGCGGCGAGGAGACGGCGGGACAGAGGTACGAGGGGGGCAGGATGGCCGTCCACAAACGGCCATGGACGGAAGGTGGTTAAAGAAGCATCACACCTATATTAAGGGCATTTTAATTTGTTATGCATTTCACATATTGCTGACATTTAATGTTCTGTGTCCACGTGGACGTGGACTGATGACTAGAGCTGGATATAAATGGTCTGATTTAATGCTCAGACTATGGAGGTATACCTAGGAAGAAATAATTAGTAATGTCCACACTGGAAATGCTAATGATCATAGACCTAATATAACGTGATAGGAAATCTGTGCGACCTGACCGACCTTTTCTCCTTTCACATGTACAGCTCATGATTTCTAAGATTTTTTGACTTAAAACCTCTTTATTTTTGTCACTGGTTCAGAAAGTGAGGAGAAAGGATGACGACAATAAAACCTGACAGAGCAAAGTTGGCTGGGTTTCCACTTACGGGGGTAACAGACAGGTTATGATAGTCATAGATGGATCAGGCTATGATATCTTATCTGTGGGGCATTGCAAACAGTTCCCCCAACAGATCTTGGGGAGAAGGCAATCAGACTGGTTAGAAATGCTTGCACTGGCAGTTTTCAGAGC
>NW_017316381.1:0-668 GCF_000935625.1 Nanorana parkeri
AGCACTGGTCTTGATATCCTGTTTTAGGGTGGCTCCTTTCCTTTACAGAGTCCTTGTGTGTGCTAGTAAGCTGTGTGTATTGACAAACACACAGGGGCAGCAGGGCAAGCCAAACCTCTTCTCCTTTTTCCCCAACTCCCCTCTCCTCTCTCCTCCCTTATACATTCTCCCAGCTAGTAGATGGATAGTTTGCTGGAGACTGCTCTGTCTTTTGTGAACTTGTACTTGATAGGAAGTCCACGGAAGCTGAGCTGAGAAAGTTGGAGTCAGCTGTTCTCAAACATGATGACTGTAAGTGCTTATAAATATAAAGACATATTTTGCTGGTAAATATTGTAAATAATGTCACCAGAAAAACTTGACCAGGGTTATAACCCTTCCTTGCTCTATCTAAAACCAAAAAGTGCTGATTATAAAAACCCTTTAATGCCTTCTATCGATGTACATATTACAACAGTTATTACTTTTAATAATGTTCGCCCATCAACATCAATAGTAAAAAGTGACAGAGTTCTAATATTTGTATTTACCACGATGGAACAAAAAGAGGCCAACACAGTGGCTTAGTACTTCTGCCTTGCAGCACTGGGTTCCCAGGTTCGGATACCAGTCAGCACATTATCTGCGTGGAGTTTGCATGTTCTCCCTGTGCTTGCGTGAGTTTCCTC
>NW_017316382.1:0-667 GCF_000935625.1 Nanorana parkeri
ACCCCAGAGCTATAGTAAAATTTAACCACCAGGGCTGTAGCTCAATTTAACCCCAGGGCTGTAGCCAGGGCCGGACTGGCCATAGGGCAAACCGGGCACTTGCCCAGTGGGCTGGGCCGAACACAATCAACCTGATTGTGTTCGGGCCGGTTTGCTATGCCTGATGGCCGGCTCTTAGCAGAGCCGTCACTACTACACAGTAGACACTAGAGGGAGCTGGTGGGGGAGGCCAAAAAAACACTTCCTCACCCAGCACTCTAGTCTCTACTCTGTGCTCTCTCCGGAGCTGCTGGCGCTGTTCCTGTCCCCTGCCCCGGCCGAGATATTTACATATGAATGGGCCGCGATGATTTGCATATCAATAAGCCGCGGCCCATTCATATGTAAATGACGCTCCACTGCAGCTACAGAACAGCCGGGAGGAGAGAGAGAGCTGACAGGAGGGATCGCAGCTGCGGGCATGGTCTACATCTCTGTCGGATACAGACCGTGTTGCTGAATCTGCGCCGACACTCGGATCCTTGCGGCCAGCGCTCTTTCAGTGAAAGCTGGCCGAAAGGATTGTGAAGAATTGATTGGTAAGGTCTGGGCTGGGGGGGCACGGACTGGGGTTGTGTGTGTGCGCCTGTGTATATATATATGTACAGGGGTTGTATTTTTTTTACGT
>NW_017316383.1:0-667 GCF_000935625.1 Nanorana parkeri
AAGACGCTTCAAATGTCAGTGTTCATGGTCACCCTGGACCTGAAAGATGCATATCTGCACATACCTATATGTCTGGAGCATCAGATATACCTTCGATTTGCGGTGGACACAGGGCAGGGAGTAATGCATTGGCAGTTTCGAGCCCTCCCCTTTGGTCTGTCGGCCGCCCCAAGAGTTTTCACAAAAGTTTTGGCAGTGCTGGTGCTTTTTTGCGCCAACAAGGCATATTCCTGATCCCATACTTAGACGACATCCTTCTTTATGCCCATTCACGGGAAGGCGTATTGGCAAGTCTGGAGAAAGTAAAGGACCTGTTAGAATTCCTGGGGTGGATAGTGAACTTGGAAAAATCCTGTTTGGACCAGACTCAATCAACTGTATTTTTGGGGTACAGAATTCATTCTGTATCTCAGAGACTTTTTCTTACAGAAGAAAAAGTGCTCAAGGTTTTGGAGCTAACTCGATCGGCACACCAAGCAGCTTGTTTAACGCTAAGGGAGATCATGTGGTTATTAGGCGTAATGACCTCGTCTATTCCAGCACTGGATTAGGCCCAGTTTCGTATGTGGCCCCTGCAGAAATTCCTATTATCTCAATGGGACAGGCAGAGGGAGTCTCCAGAAAACAGGGTACAGCTTCCACGGGAGGCTCGTTTTTCCCTAGAGTG
>NW_017316384.1:0-667 GCF_000935625.1 Nanorana parkeri
CTTCCAATGGCACTCGTAGAATCCCCTGCCAGGACTTCCAACGGCACTCGTAGAATCCATTCCAGGACTTCCAATGGTACTCGTAGAATCCCTGCCAGGACTTCCAATGGTACTCGTAGAATCCCCTGCCAGGACTTCCAATGGTACTCGTAGGATCCCTTCCAGGACTTCCAATGGTACTCGTAGAATCCATTCCAGGACTTCTAATGGTACTCGTAGAATCCCCTGCCAGGACTTCCAATGGCACTCGTAGAATCCCTGCCAGGACTTCCAATGGTACTTGTAGAATCCATTCCAGGACTTCCAATGGTATGAAGTGGTTTTGAAGTGATCATCGTTGTGTCTTCTCAGGAGCTTCCCCTTGCTACAAAGAGCTGAGTCTGGCTCTGTGACCCCCTGCGCAGGAAGACAGGCCTGGACATGCGTTACCCACATGCTGCTATGCGTTATGGCGCCCCCAGGAGGTGATGCGGCCTCATCCAGGGTGCAGGTCTAAGCAACAGGAGGTCTTCATCAGATCTCCTGAAGGTGGAGATGGACCAGAGGCCCTGGTGGTCATGGACTTCTTCACTGGAAACTGCCCCCAGCCCCTCAGAATTGCCCCACCAATGGTGAGGGAAGAGAACATGGGCTATACAATTATGGGTATGCCACTGGGGAAGTCAGA
>NW_017316385.1:0-667 GCF_000935625.1 Nanorana parkeri
AAAAAAAAAAAAAAAAAAGTTCCTTTGCTTCTACATACCAGTTCAGTTTCTATACTACTTTCTGCCAAAATCCATTTTCTGTAATCCAAAGTAACAACCAGCATGGATTTACGAAAGAATGTTCTTGGAAGCCCAACATATTAACATTCTATGATAAGGCGAGTAGCAACCTAAATGGAGGAAAGCCAGTGGGCATTGTATATCTGGATTTAGCTAAAGCTTTTTATACAGTATTGCATAAATACTTAATATATAATCTACAATCTATGGACATTAATGAAACGGTATGTACATGGATAGAACAATGGCTACAGGGATATGCCCAAAGAGTATTGATAAATAGCTCATTTTCTAAATGTTCCAGGTTTGCGAGTGGCATGCCCCAGGGTTCTGTCGTAGGGCGAAAACTGTTGAACCTTGACATGATATGGGGGTGGGCAACTACATGGCAGATGAGGTTGAATATTGAAAAATTTAAAAAGGTATGCATTTGGGACAGGGTGGCTAAAAAAAAAATAAAAAAAATCTGATTTTTTTAATTTAAATCGGATTTTTTGGATTTTTATCAAATTTATTTTCATAAAATGCTTTTGGAGTAAACATGTAAAGATAGTTTTCTATTTAATATACATTAATAATTTAGTTTATTCAGCATGAAATGGAGCTT
>NW_017316386.1:0-667 GCF_000935625.1 Nanorana parkeri
CCCAACCCCATCTAGTAATCTGTCAATTCGTTCCGCAATATAAATAGGTGTTACAAAGTGATATTGCTTACCATACATTCTTGATGTGGAGGGAAGAGAAAACTCCACAGCCCAACTTACTTTGAGCAAGTAACACAGTGCATTTTAGTGAATATACACACCAATGCCTGGAAGAGTATGATGTTGCAATTCAATTCAGATATATTAAACATAGGTAAATTGTGCCACACTCTCAAATGTGCTCTGTATCTAAATCCAGTATGTGAAACTTACCATTTGCTATATGACATACAATTGTATCAAACTTATAGTGCTTTAAATAATGTAACCAAATGTATCCATTCAGATGTGGTAACAAAATTGAATACTTGAACAGGGTGATATTAGTCCACTTTAGTCACACATACACAATTCATATGAACGTCCACTTGTGATAAATATACCATGCAGCATAAAGTGAATTGTGCACCCAGTAGAAAGGTGAATGTAGTTAGCCAGTGATTAAATAATCCCTTTGTGTTCCTTGTGATCCCCACCTTCCACTCCCAATAGAATAACTCTCCCCTCTCCATGCAACCTTATGTTATAAAGTTCTGGAAACACCACTTCCTTTTTTTTTTTTTTTGTGAATAACATTTTTGTTTTATTAAAGTTTCGTACAAACAGC
>NW_017316387.1:0-439 GCF_000935625.1 Nanorana parkeri
TGTGTATAGGCCGATGCCTTGGCTGGCGCTCGTGCAGAACAGGTTTCTTGGCCTCACCTCTTAGTGCCAACGAAACCGGAAGTCAGGCGGTTGTAGAACTCGATGGGTTGGAACTTTAGATAGAACACCGGAGCAGACTGGAGCAGCTCTGCATCCGACAGAGATGCAGACCGCGTAGCTACTCCCGCAAGTCGGGCACGCTGCCCGTGACCGTGTGCCCGACTTGTCAGCTGGCTGCGGGCCACATAGTACCGGCCCGCGAACCAGAGCTGGCCCGCGGGTCGGTACTTTGAGACCCCTGCCTTAGGGGGTATGCCCACTGGTAGGGTGAGGACATAAAGCCCCACAGAGGCCATTGTCAGTCCCTTAGTCACACATCCTGGTCACCATAGTTGAAAACCCAAGTGCTTGTCCCCCCCCCCTCCCCCATGGTGACCCG
>NW_017316388.1:0-667 GCF_000935625.1 Nanorana parkeri
ACGAAACTAAACAAATTTTTGGGCAGTGCACATGTCTACTAAAAACCACTGCATTGGCGTGATTAGCACATTTTGTAAAGGATTTCTCTTGAGACACTTTATTGTTTACCAGCCTTTTTAATTTATTTAGACGGTGGGTGCTGTTGGTAAAAAGGACTGACTGTCTTTCGAATCCAATAGCTTGAATACCACAATCATGCAGATCAGGAAAGTCAGAGTGGAGTGAGAACTTCAGATCTGTATACTTGTTCTGGGCTAGTAAATCAGAAGGTTATGAACATACTGGGCCAGCATGACAGCCAAGCAATAAAGGAAGGTCAACCAAGGCAGTCTCCACAATTCCTCAGTACTCATTTCTTTTAAAATTATGTAGAGTACCCTGGATCTCAGCTGGGTTGAATAAATTGCTGGAATCTGATTAGAATTTTGCCACACAATATGAAAAGCAAATTGTACATAACCTTTGTTATCAAGAGCAGTTTGTTCACAACTAGAATATTCATTAAGTTGGAGATTAACTTTGATTGCTTACTGCAAAGATGTGCTCAAGTGTGCAAAAGATTGCAAATGAAAGAAAACAGCAGTATGCCATTTATCTTAAATTAAATCAATATAATTAACTGCTGTTTTGCTTAATTTGTAACCTGCATGTTTGTGTCTCATATTG
>NW_017316389.1:0-667 GCF_000935625.1 Nanorana parkeri
CCGAAAAAAAATTATCGGTACTCGTACTCGATACCAAAATAGCGGTATCGGTGCATCCCTAATAAAGACGATTGAAAAAAAAAAAAGGGACATTAGTGGACAGATAAACAGATCTATCAGTAATATAAAAGCTGCATGTACAATGGTCCGCGACTGTTTGTGTACTAGTGGTAGATAATACGGGTCAGCTTCAGTGTGGTCTGAACACGATAATGGAATGATAAAAGATTCTCTTCACACAGAACATAATCGTATTTCACAGGGATATCTTCCTCTTACCACATACATTCCAGCAACATTCCAACAATACTCCAGTTATCCAGGAACATCACAGAAACATTCCATCGCTGTCATAGTATATCCTGGTAACAGACCACTCAAGATAGTGAGTCAACACTTTTGTTGTGTTCTGTAGTCGTTCCAGAGCCCGGAATTTATTTTGGAAGATCAATACTTTCCAATAACAATGTTTATTCAGTATATCCAAAGCAATGAATTGAGTCCTAGTTGTGCTACTTTGATTTATCTTCTGCTAAATAAAAGATTTCTATAGACCAACGGATAAATGATATCAAGGATGGAAGAAAGGACTCAAGCCAACTCATCCAATTTAAACTGAATACATAACCAACGGGACACTGATAGCAAAAAAAAAAACTATAGTAAA
>NW_017316390.1:0-667 GCF_000935625.1 Nanorana parkeri
AACCAAATGAACCTAGACTACAAATCAGTATCAGACTGCTTACAATCTGAAAAGCTTAAAATTAATAGCACTCTTGCCTACAGGGGGCTACAGTATCCTCCAAACAATAATCACTTACTGCATCATAACATTATCATGCAATGTAGCTGTATTCTCAGTATGTGTTTGCAATATGTGCATTATCATGAATGCATTCTGTGCAAAGCAGCATTCACAAATATAGTACTTGTTTCTCTCTCCACTCGTCTCCTGAGTTTGGAGTTGTCACTGCTAGGAGAGCCACACAAGATGAATTGAAAATAATGCTTTCATTCAGAGATAGCTTTTTGGGTAGTTGGCCTTAATACTAGCATAATATAATGAAAATGTTAATGTGGAACTCCAGATAATTTTTTTGGGCAACCTGTGTCAGGTTTGTATTGCTCTCTGTATCTAATTTGCAAATATCTCCTCACTTTCCATATCAAACAGAGCAGGAAGCCAGATAATTTTCTCCCAAATTAAGAAATTTCCCAGCTTAGTTTTCACAGCAACAGGTGCCCCAAAAGGAATATTTTCCCTCTGGTTCTGGTGATACAGATTTAATATGGTTTTCATCCTTCCCCACTCTATTTAAATTTAGGAAAAAAACTAAGGGCCGAGGGCAGCCGAGTGAATGACCGATCTG
>NW_017316391.1:0-667 GCF_000935625.1 Nanorana parkeri
AAAAATGAATTAAGCCAACACTTTGTTCCTGTGATTCCATGAACATAACTGTTTATTTAAGCAGTGCCCTGTACGTTTATGTACATCCTTTCCTGTTAGTGTTAGCAGCCGGGCCGCCCTTTCCTTCAACCTCTGCCAAACTCGTCTTCTGAATGCTGAATTGAAACTCCATGTTTCACGGATGTATACATGTAACCTTGAAACCACCAATTACTTTAACACTTGATCAGCCTCCATTCCTGTGCCACTAATGATATATGTGTTCTGCAACGCCAATTATATTCTGAGCTTTTTAAGCCTGGGATTACTTTTTATAATGTTTACTCTTCCATCTGGTGTTTATATGATTTAACTCTTTAAGTGTGTTTTGTTTCTGCTGAATACTCAAATTGTATGTCAAACAGAATTAAAACAAGCCAATGGGAACATGCCGAAATGTCATTCTGTGGTGAAAAGGTCTCATTCTTAAAGGTGCATTCTCAGCTGGAAATTAGATCTAGGTGAGTTAGGGGCCAGCCTCGTTAATGTGCTATTTGTTTATATATGAAAGGAACAGTGTTATATTTGGCTGTTGGGATAGTGCTATGTGAAGTACTGTCTCATAGTTCATAGCTGAACGTGGGGACGACTCAAATGGCTCAAAATATATATATATATATATATATAT
>NW_017316392.1:0-666 GCF_000935625.1 Nanorana parkeri
ATTGTCTGTGTGAGAGAAGGAGGAGTGATCGCCTCGGATTGATCAGATGGAGAAGTTTTATGGTAATCAGACGGTCGGGCGGCGCGATGATCTGCATTCTGTTATAATGTCGGGGAGGCCGAGCGACACCTACTGGACTGATCGGGATGACACATTGGAGGAGCCTGAGAGGTGACTGAGTAAGGAGAACCCCTTCCCGGCTACACACGGAGAAGACACGGCACATACATGTAATACGAGCGGATACACCAATGTTGTTGGCATGACTGAACACTCTATGAATGCGGATGATCACAGAGTCACATGAATACATTCGTTTATATTATATGGGAGTTCCTAATAACTAGATTGGGATTTATCTTTCACGTGATTGGATGTTAGGAGACGGATCGGGATATCACGCATGTGGCGCCGGGTCTATCTATATTTCACACCATTTGTTATGTGTCTGACATGTAATTGGCATTATTTCCATCCATGATACTACACTTGAAAAGCCCCATTTCTGGTATTCATGGAAGTGGAGTCCTTCTGAAGACAATAGTTGGATGTTATGTTGGTCCTCTGGCTTCAATATTTCTGAACTCTAAAGCCGCCCACACACCTTACAACCATTGTATGGCTTCTGTCTTGCGAGGGTTGTAAGCTAATTAAAAGCTCGTACGA
>NW_017316393.1:0-666 GCF_000935625.1 Nanorana parkeri
AAAGGTAAGTCCAATAATCATAGTCAAACGAAGCACAAGGTCATGGCGGGCAGCAAAGGATCAAACTCGATAAACGGAGCACAAGGTCAGGGCGGGCAGCAAAGGATCAAACTCGATAAACGAAGCACAAGGTCAGGGCGGGCAGCAAAGGATCAAACTCGATAAACTAAGCACAAGGCCAGGGCGGGAAGCAAAGGATCAAACTCGATAAACGGAGCACAAGGTCAGGGCGGGCAGCAAAGGATCAAACTCGATAAACGAGACACAAGGTCAGGGCGGGCAGCAAAGGATCAAACTCGATAAACTAAGCACAAGGTCAGGGCGGGCAGCAAAGGATCAAACTCCATAAACTATGCATATGGTCAGGGCGCGCAGCAAAGGATCAAACTCGATAAACGGAGCACAAGGTCAGGGCGGGCAGCAAAGGATCAAACTCGATAAACGAAGCACAAGGTCAGGGCGGGCAGCAAAGGATAAAACTCGATAAACGAAGCACAAGGTCAGGGCGGGCAGCAAAGGATCAAACTCGATTAAGGCAGCAAAGGTCAGGTAACGGAATCACACGGCTAGTAACTGGAAAACACTGCTGATAGCTCTGAAACAACTGAGCTCTCTCTCTCTCTCTCATGTGCAAGAGGCCGCATTATTTTCACGCGGGAAGTTATA
>NW_017316394.1:0-666 GCF_000935625.1 Nanorana parkeri
ATGTTACTTGTTTTTACTTATGCAATGGTTTGACACCTTATTAAACCCTGTAGTTTCTCTTGTTTCTCCATAGATATCAAGGATACGTGTCTGGTATGGATTGTGGGAGAGTGGGAACTATAATTTTTTGTTGCCTTTTTTGCATGCCCCCCCCTTAGAAATATGTATTAGAACCTTATTTAGGATAAAAGTCTGGTACAGATGTCTGGCTAGGAAAGTAGGGAGCAGCAAACATGTGAACCCCCACATGCAGAAACATACCAAGTCACATGCCCTCATCCTAGGGAAGGTACTGTCAATCCAATAATGTAATCACAATGAATGATGACTCACAACACAGAACATGGAGCTGACACAACGATCCTCTCCTGACGCAAATGACAGCTACCCTCCCAGAATGTCGACATACTTAGCTATACAGCTATTCCTCACTTAACGACCTACCTGTTTAGTGACTGCTCGCACATACGACCACCTCTCCGACACTACGTGCGGGAACGTGGCAGCGGCAGTGCGGCATCTCACGACTTCATCTTGCATGCAGTACTGTACTCCATTCTCTGCTACTATTCTCTGTAAGTACTGTATTAACAGATTGTTCATCTCCAACACTACAGTAGAGTATTGTACTAATACAGTACAGTACTGTATACAGTTCCTCGCTTA
>NW_017316395.1:0-666 GCF_000935625.1 Nanorana parkeri
CCACAGCGCAAGCCGGCCTCCCCCTTTGGCTGTCCGCGAATAGTCCCACTCACCATTGCTCTGCAGGCGTCGCTCCTCCGGGGTCCGCAGTGCCAGGCGGGACGCTACGGGCGCGCGCTCCTATCGCTCCCTCGTCAGATGGATGTGAGATCGCCCCGGAGGACGGTTCTTTTTTAGTGGAAAACAGCGGAAAGTTCTCCGGACCCGTCCTGCCCGGGAGCGTCACATGGTTTCATTTTAACAATCCTTTCTCCTTATTTAGGAATTGATGGAATTGAGGTCGGGGGAAGGGGGGGATTGCGCAATAATTGTGATGACGGACGACTGTTGTGTACAGACTCTGGAACGGCGACATTAACCCGTTCAGGGGGGGAAAAAACAGGAAAATCCAAAATCCTTGCTTTCTCCTTTTTTGTATCCATCTCGGTGCCTCTGATCTCCCGCAGCCACTTCCTGTCTACATGACCCCCCATGGATGGCTGCATGACATTTCTCAGGTCGGGTTTCCTGATGGTGGCAACAGCGGACCATGTCTGTGTGATGGAACAGACACTTGTAGTCCCTGTTTGAAGCCCAGGCGACAAGGTGACAACGCAAGAATACAATAGGAAGACAGGGACAGAGAATTGTCACCCTATAACAGGAAGTGTCTGAGCAAGGACAGAG
>NW_017316396.1:0-665 GCF_000935625.1 Nanorana parkeri
GTGACAGCTGGCTCCTCCTATCTAGAGGCTGTACCCGCCCCAGTCAGTGCTGGAGGATCGGAGCGGGGCAGGGGGGAATCCCGGTAGAGAGCAGTGACAGGATGGAGAGGTGAGCGAGCGCCGGTATGTGTTCCCGATCTGCTGAGCCGACCTGTGACAGTGTCATTGTCACACGTCGCCCCGACCTATGAGGTGAGTGACAAGCCCCGCCCCCTCATAGTTCTCCTTTAAGACGCGGTGTCCCCTCCCCCTTCCTGTGGCGGCCATTGCTCAGTGTTCAGCGCTGACATGAATTTTTTGGGGACTCAGAGCTTTATTTTGGGGGTATTTAATCACCGCTGGGGGGATTAGGGGTTTATTGTTTATTATAATTAGGAAAAATTACAGAACATTTTGGAAAAAAAACACATTAGTAGCCAAATTTTTGGTAAAATATAAGAGTCGGGGTCACGCTGGGGTCACGCCGGGTAAATAGACACCAAACACGTCATGCCTTAAAATTGCGCGCACCCGCGACATGGCAGAAAACTACCGCAACCAAAATTGGCTGCAGGCGACGCTTTAAAAGCTTTTACCGCGCCTCAGTTCCGTGTTCTCGGTGATTGGTGGGCGGGGAATTATCGCTCGCGGCGATACGTAACATGTGCGGCGTAATGGGCGCAATC
>NW_017316397.1:0-665 GCF_000935625.1 Nanorana parkeri
AAGGGGGTCTAAACACCTGGTCTTGAAGTGGTTAAGATCTACTTTTCAAATGACGAGCTACCTGAGGTCTACCAATGAAAAAAAACCTCCCTCGCTCTCTCTCTCCTAGCTGTCTCTCCTTGTTCATTCTCCTCCCTCTCCCTCTAATGGCTGTTATTCCTCGTTTTCTCTCCTGGCTGTCTCTCTCCTCGCTCGCTTAGCTGTCTCTCCTTCAGTGGCGACTCTAGGAACAATATGTAGGGGGGGCACATAAGATACCACAGTCAGATCTGGGGGGGCACTAATAATTTTCATTGCATGTCGCAACCGATGGGCGCCGAGAGCTGATTTAATTGCGGATGGCATCTGCGTCCTGCAGTTGCGACAGAAGCTGCATACAGCGTGTGCTGGTTACTACTTAAACTGGTGCGCTGTGTGCAGCTTCTGAGAAGATACGCTATTAGCATAGCGGGGAAGCCGGCTGCGCATTTTGCATCGCTCCCGCTACGCTAATAGTGTATCTTAAAAAAAACACACAGCGCGCCGGTTTAAGTAGTAACCAGCACACGCTGTATGCAGCTTCTGACAGCATGGGAGACGGGAGGCTGCACTTGTCAGTGGATCCAGGGATCAGGTAAGTATTAAAAAAAAAATATATTTTATTTTATGTTTTTGTTTTTTAAATG
>NW_017316398.1:0-665 GCF_000935625.1 Nanorana parkeri
CGACTACTGTAACTCCCTCCTTGTTAGCCTTCCACTAAATAGCTTATTCCCCCTTCAGTTTATCATGAATGCTGCTGCCAGACTAATCCACCTTACCAACCGTTCAGTGTCTGCCGCCCCCCTCTGCCAATCCCTCCACTGGCTCCCAATTGGCCAATTAATAAAATTCTAAATACTAACAACAACATACAAAGCTATCAACATCTCTGCCCCAACCTACATCACTAATCTCATCTCAAAATATCACCCAAACCGTCTTCTCTGCTCCTCTCAAGACATCCTGCTCTCTAGCTCTCTAATTACCTCCTCCCATGCTCGCCTCCAGGACTTCTCCAGAGTGTCTCCCATCCTCTGGAACTCCTTACCCCAATCTATCCACCTATCTCCTATGCTGGCCACCTTTAAGCGATCCTTAAAAACTCATCTCTTCAGGGAAGCCTATCCCAACTCAACATAACTGCCCTTTTACTTCTTCCATTAACTCAATCTAAACAATTATTACCTTTTGTATCACTTGCCCCTCCTACTAGATTGTAAGCTCTCACGGGCAGGGTCCTCCTGACCCTATTGTACTGAAATTGTATTGTATTGTAAATTGTATTGTAACTGTACTGTTTCCACATCTGTAAAGCGCTGCACAAACTGTTGGTGCTTTATAAATCCTG
>NW_017316399.1:0-665 GCF_000935625.1 Nanorana parkeri
TGTAAGCTCCTCTGTACAGAGACTGATGTGACTGTAGGGGGTCATTAGAGTTTAAGCTCCTATACAGGGAGACTGATGGGACCAGGGCTGCAACAACTAATAGACTAAGTCGATTAAAATCGATGATGGAAAATGTTGTCAACGTTTTCCATCATCAATTAGTCGGCTTTCTATTAGTTGCCCCTGTTTGCGGCTCCACACGCACCGCACGCTTCACGCCACACCTCCTCCCCGCCTCTCACAGCTCTGATTGCTGGGATTTGTTGTATTCCTCTGTAGCTGGTGGTATTCTGTATTGTGCTGTATAATGTATTATTGCTGGGATTTGTAGTCCTCTATAGCCGGTGCTATTCTGCATTGATTGCTGCATAATTTCACTATATTGCACACCACAGTTTTTTTGGGGAGCTTCCACCGCTCCAAGATTGAGTGACGTGATTGGCTTAGTGTTCTCTGTACAGCGCTGCGGTATATGTCAGAGCTATATACATGTATAATCATAGTGTGTGATTGTGGGGGAGCATTAGAGTGTAAGCTCCTCTGTACTGATGTAACTGGCTCAGTGTTCTCGGGTACAGCTTTGCCGTATATATGCTATATATCAGAGCTATATACAGTATATGCATAATAATAAAAGTGTGACTGGCTCAGCGTGGCGGCGGGGG
>NW_017316400.1:0-665 GCF_000935625.1 Nanorana parkeri
TGGAGGGTTGCCATCTGGCGTAGGGGTTCCTGTTGGGCCTGTTGGGCCTGCTCTAGACGTACAACCCGGGCATCTATTGCCGCGCACGACTCCGAGACCGCGGTCGCCGCGGAGATCAATTGTACCTCTTGGCGCACTTTAGGGAGGTCCCGCTGGAGCGCTTCTTCCACCCTCGTGACTAAGGCCGCAAAGTCCTCCTTGGTGGGTAAGTATTGCAAGGGCTCGGAACTCGCGCGGGACATCTGACGGAGGGTTGCGGGAATGGTAATGGTCCCCATCCGTAGAGTCGATTCATACAACCTCGGCGATCTGGAGCCCTGGCGACGGTCACTGGTGCCTGGAGAGAGCGATCGGTCCGTGTCTCGTGGTGAGGGTGGCGGGCCAGCTTCCGGCGCCATATTGGATTGTCCTCGGTTGCGGGTTCTGGTCCGGGTTGAAGTGAAATACCGCTGTAAAGATGGGGTGCCCCGCTGCGATGGTGTTCCGCCATCCTTCCTGCGTTGAGACATTATTTGGCCGTAGTGTTTGGGGTGGTATAAATGCTGGTATATTGTAGGAATGCCGGGTGTACCACGGAGCTCTCAAGCCTTGCGACCTTCTCCGCCATCAGCAGGACACGCCCCCAATTCTTCTCCATTTCTGACTTCCCTAGCGGCATACCCATA
>NW_017316401.1:0-665 GCF_000935625.1 Nanorana parkeri
CTCCGCCTATTTCTTTTTTGTTATTAGCTCCGTGACTATCTGGATGTTAACAAGCCCCATTGGACCAATTATTTCTGAATCGTTCCTCATTTAACCGTGCATTTTGCTATCACAATGCTAATGCTACATGGATGATACGTGCTTCAGTTATGTACATACAGTCATCAAACTGCAACATTTCTAGGAGTGCATCTTCCCAGTCAAGGAAGTAGAAGCTTACCTGAGCCCCGGTTAATGCTTCCTTCTGGAGAGAAATGTAAGCATTGTTTTCCCCAGATGCAGCCTTTACCAGGAGAAAGCCCAATTAAAGGTGGTGCACAATGCATAGGACTTGCCCTATATGACATAATTCTTGCCCTTGGTGTCATCATAGCTGCATTTTTTAAATTATTTCTTAGCGCACATCTGCTTTTCAACTGTCTTTCCTTTCGCCCCGTGATGCTCATGGTCCTCTAGCCTCTCATAGTGGTTGGTCCTTACTCCAATACAGAGTGTCACTCAAGCAATGATGGGCAAGTACCATTCAGTTCTGTCAGCCCATAGTACAGTAAGCTTCCAGTTATCTGGAACCCACTTGGATCGGTAGGTGCCGGATAACTAGTTTCTGGTTGCATGAGAGTGAGTGGAAATCACTCATCCTCATAGTTCTAGCCGACGTGTGACAA
>NW_017316402.1:0-665 GCF_000935625.1 Nanorana parkeri
ATGAAGTATCTGCAGGAAAGAGATAGAAGGGGCTTATATTGGAGAGAATAGCTTTCGGCAGGTCAGAGTCTCACATTGATATCGGTCCGGTCTGCGATCCATCGAGCAACTTGTTCAGCAGCGAAGCCCCGCACCTGCAGCTCATAGGTGTCGGCTCTTTTGGGTTTCCCTTTCGGGGGGAAGTGGATGAAGGTCGGGGCGGAGTTCATATTTAGCTGCAGGAAGAAGAGAAATCATCATTACAGTGCAATACATTGCCAGAGAACAATCAGCATCCGTGCTGGACGACTGGAGCAAAACCCAATCACAGGATAAGCCACCTAAGATCCAGATCACTTTCCCAGCCAGCTCGCTGACATCACTACAATGACCCTCTGCAGCCTGAGAAGAGGCCCCTCCCCCTCCCCCTCCTGCCAACGTTCACTCTGGGTGAATAGATGCAGAAAATGAACGCGCTTATATTTCCTCCAACCCCTTCCTGGGGGCGGAGCAATGCTGGTCATCTCCATCCTCCTCATACATGACACACGTCCTCCATCCTCCTCATACATGACACACGTCATATATACACGGGATACAACGTGTACAGGAAGTCATTCATAATACATTCCTGGATGTGTCACATGTCCGGGGTCAGAGGTCACACAATACAATGTTACATTCTG
>NW_017316403.1:0-665 GCF_000935625.1 Nanorana parkeri
TGGTTCTCCTTTTTTCTTTATTTTTGATGACGCTGAATCAGGTTCCGTAGTTGTGTTTCAGCTGTGTGATGAGCTGGTTGGAGTTTGTCCATTGACAAGGAAAAGTTCTTTTGGATCCGGTTTCCAGTCTTCCTCATCATTCTCTCTTGTATGTGCGCAGCCCTGACTCCGGTTACGCCATGGTCGGATCGTCTGATGGGACCATCTTCATATGGAACACCCATACGGGTCTGCTGGAGAGGAGCCTGAATGGGGAACACAGGTGAGAGGCAGAACCATTGGCTCGCAGAAACCTAATCACCCGTCGCATCGCCGGGCCGCATTTGGGGCCACATTTGGTGGCGAGTACTATTTCACGTTTTTTTTGGCTATTTTTCTAATTCTTGCAGTTAACCCCTAAAGTGTATTAATGTTCTTTTACTAAGCAAGAACGATGCGTATACACAATATTCACAGTTACAGGAACACAATGCAAGACATACAGTATCATACACCTATGCATATTATTGTACAGGATTTATAGAGCGCCAACAGTGTGCGCAGTGCTGTACAATATAAGGCAGACATTACAATACAATTCAAGACAAGATGGTGAGGAGGGCCCTGCCCCTGGGGGCTTACATGCTAAAAGGGGAGGGGCCAGTGATACAGGAGGAGGGAGCTGT
>NW_017316404.1:0-664 GCF_000935625.1 Nanorana parkeri
AAAACTTTTGGTGTGCTGGTGACAATCCTTTCTAGATCTCATGTGTATGTGATTCTCCATTATCTAAGAGAAAAGCTTCAGTGAGAAAGCAGGATTCAAATCTGCATCATGTGTTCTTCTTTCCCAGCCAGTATAATTCAGATCATCTGTCTCATCTGTCGTGTTTATTTAACAGGGATGTGAGCCCTAGCCTGAATTTCAGAATGTTATTTATCCTTCAGGACAAGTATTTATTACTGAGCAACTGTTTTCTAGCCTTTACTGCAACTGAACATGTTTGCAGTCATTTTATGTTATGTCATGTGACATACTTTTTCATAGATATATATTTGCTGTTTTTACTAGAATACACAGACACATAGCTAAACATTTAAAGCCTAAGCCTAACTCCAGACGATTTTTTTTAGTGTTGGATGGATTGGGGAGGAGTTTACATTTCTGTTTGTTTTGTATGTATTTGGGTGGAGAGTTTCTTCATTTCCTGTCCTGGTGGAACCAGGACAAGAAATGGGTGGATCAGTTGTTTCTGGGACAAAAAAGCATGGACAAAATGAAAACATTGTTACAAGTTCTAACACTACCAACTTGTCATACATGCAACACATGACCAGTTCTCTGAGGGCTAGTTCACACCAGCCACAGTGCGTTCCAGCCCGATTCTGGC
>NW_017316405.1:0-664 GCF_000935625.1 Nanorana parkeri
GACTGTACAAAGGGGGAGTCAGTGGGGTGCAGGGGATGCATTTACTCTATTATATACGGTAATTGTGATTCACACATGATGGAGGATTGGGTTAAATGGCTTATTTTTTTAATTTGAGCTAAAAGACCATGAAATGAGACCCCTCCCCCCATATAGATGACATTACACACACATTTCTCAGGAAGTGACCCTTGCCCAGACACAATCGCACACATTGAAGGGTAAGTTAATAGGTTATGTATTTCAGTTGGCATAAAAGTTGGTATGCGAGGGGGCATAACCTTCAAATAATCCTCACGGATGCCGCTATTGATATTTTATTGGCTGCAAGATCAATGACTAATATTTTAGCTTTACAAACCAGTGATGATGAAATCACTTACAATGGACGCTGCTCCCCGGATGTTTAAAAGTTTTAGTTCCCTGCAGAATTTTCTGCTGGTCCCCTGATATCCTGTTTTAGGGTGACTCCTTTCCTTTACAGGGTCCTATAGAGCCACCCTTGTGTGTAGGGATGCGCCGATACTAGTATCTGTATCAGTGCCGATTACGAGTATTTGGCGCTCGTACTCGCCCAAATGCTCCGATACCTTCCCGATACCGGAACTTCTGGTCAGAGGAAGACATGGAGCCGGCTTCCCGTGCGATCAGGAAGCTGGGCAGC
>NW_017316406.1:0-664 GCF_000935625.1 Nanorana parkeri
ACAAATCAGGTGTTGGTGTTATACCTCTCAAAAAAAAAACAATTTCTCTGTGTGTTGTTACTAATGTCTGTATTTTGTCTGATATATAGACATTGTTCATGCCTTGTGTAAAATAGGCTTGTACTGTAGAAAATAGCTATTACACTATTAGCTCAGTGAGGGAGTTTACACAAGAATGTTTCACAACACAACACGACACAACATTGCAGTAATGTGCTTGTTCACATGTGTATGTTACCTCAATGCACAGTAATTAGGGCTCATGTTTATTGGTGTTGTTTTCCTACGTTTGACAAACATTTTGATTGTCATCAAAATCTCATTGACCTCAATTAAGCAGTACATATGGCAGTTCAAAGGTTGCGATGAATATGCTTTGCATTGCGCTGTGTTTCTTTGGACTCAGCATGCCCTATTAAGCTTCAGGCAAAAGCAGGTCAAACCCAGTCTTGCTTTGTCACTCTCCATTTGGCATTCATTTGAGTTTGAATAGCAAACAGCATTTGAAAAGAACACACATCAGCATGAGCCCTTAGTGTATTGCAGTGCCATTCATTTTAAATGGCAACCCAATGCACTAAAGGAACACACCTACAATGCAGTGCACCACACTGTACAGTAACCAGGGCCGGATTTCCCAAAAGGCCACCGAGGCCTGGCCTTG
>NW_017316407.1:0-298 GCF_000935625.1 Nanorana parkeri
CTGCATGTGTCAGAGAAGTGATCACATGACCCATCTGGGTGACCTCGGTCTCAGGATAGGGAATGGAAGTGACACTTACCCTTTCAGTCTCCGGCGATGGTGGATCCCGGTGGTCACCGTCTGGCTCTGGCGGGTCACAAGGAGACAAAGCAATGGCGGCGGCGGAGCTGCTGGAAGGGAAATGAGATGCTTAGTGCTGCCATTGTCAGAGATCCCAGCGGCAGCCTCCTCCCGCTCCGCTCATCCCTATTGATGCTGCAGAGCGAGTGTGAGGCTGTGAGGGACATGCACAGAATAC
>NW_017316407.1:371-664 GCF_000935625.1 Nanorana parkeri
CAAATCCACTGACAGAGCGTCCTATTCATCAATCATCCTCCAGGATCTGCACTGCAAATCATCAGTGTCCACTCTGCAGGCGTGTGCTGTGTGCGTGCTGCTGGTACCCTGAAGTGGGAGGAGCCACAAGCCAACAATTCAGCACCACTCATCACCAACACAGCAGAGGAGCCAATGCATGGAGGATGTGACATCGGAGATAGGGGAGGACGTGATACGACGGCGGATCAATGCCATGTCTATCCGAGGATCGAGAGAGAGAGAGAGATAGATAGATAGATAGATAGATAGAT
>NW_017316408.1:0-663 GCF_000935625.1 Nanorana parkeri
GAGAGAGAAGGACGGAGAGAGAAGGACGGAGAGAGGAGGACTGAGAAGGACGAGTCTGGAGAAAACTTCCTGGATGTAACATAAGGACTGTCACTGATTGACCATCACTAAGACTTAACCCATCGCTGCCTAAAACGAGCCGTCACCTCATCCGATAAGACTCTGAACATTTTCTTGTGAAGGATCGGTGAGCTATTGATCATATATGAGGAATTAACTTTCTTTATTCCAAAATCATAGCGATTACATTTTATTTTTTGTGTTTTTGTTTTACAATTCTAATTAACAGCGCGCAGGGTGAATTCTTCTGATAATTTATCACATCTTTTTCTATTATTGTACTGCGTGTGGTCACATTGGGCGCAGATTGGTATGTAACCCGTTGCCATTGTAGGTATGCTGGCCTGATCTGCTCGCCGTCCCTATTATACTAGAAGACCTTTTATCTTTTTATCTTCAGACATCGTTCGGATCATTAGGGAATATTTACTTTGGGAGACGTGTCTTTCCTATGGCCACGGAGAGTCAGAAACAATCTTGAAGGTGTCTCGGTATTTTTATTTTTCCTGATAATTTATTGCATTGATTGTGCGTCTGACCCGTAATCGCCAGTAATTGATGTTTTGTACCGAGATATAGGATTACACTCGCAGATTAATACAT
>NW_017316409.1:0-663 GCF_000935625.1 Nanorana parkeri
ATGCCAAGGTCTGTGCATCCCCAGATGTGCAAAAGATCCACGTTTTCGATGCTTGAGTGGACAATTTTGGTATTATAGTTTATTAAGCATCTTTGTTCAGCAAGCTTTTTTTCACAAGTTTTCAATAGGGATTTCCTTGCACTTTTAGAACATTGCTAAACATAAATTAGTATTGTTAAACTTATTATTGCTTTATAAATATGGTTACAATCCAGTTATATCAATGTGAAGCCTTGTAATGTTCAGATACGATAAACAACTATATCTGACTTATAATATGCTTTTCTTCCAATGTTTAATAGATTATAATGAGATTAACAAATAACATTCTTATTACATACTAAAACATAATTGCAATAATCTTCAGCCTCTAATTCAGTTAATAATGCCTTGCTACATAATATTTGGTGGGGCAAGAGTTTAACATTTTCATTCTACTGTAGCTGACAATTTAAACGCTCCGTGAAAAGTTCTATTTAAAATTATAATACCAGGCTATATTTAACCATGTTTTCCGTGCATGACCTGTACTTCCTGAAGCGCCTCCCATGTATGCAGCATTAGATACCAGCTTTTACAGTGACTTTGCTTTAAGTATACAGTGTGTATTTTAATCCATTGTTATGTTTTGTATACATTACAATAGCTGGGCACGTTTGGGTA
>NW_017316410.1:0-663 GCF_000935625.1 Nanorana parkeri
CAATGCATTCACAGCAGCCAATCAGCAATCACCCCTAAGAGATAATTGAATGCTGAATCCTAGCAGTCAGTCAGCAATCAACTGTCACTTCTTGTAATTCTGACGTCACAATGCATTCACAGCAGCCAATCAGCAATCACCCCTGAGAGTCAGTTGAATTCTAAATTCCAGCAGGCAGTCAGCAACCAACTGTCATTTCTTGTAATTCTAACATCACAATGCATTCACGGCTGCCAATCAGCAATCACCACTGAGAGTCAATTGCATGTTTAATTCTAGCAGTCAGTCAGCAATCAACTTTCATTTCTTGTAATTCTGACGTCACAATGAATTCACAGCTGCCAATCAGCAATCACCCCTGAGAGTCAGTTGAATTCTAAATTCTAGCAGTCAGCAATCAACTGTCACTACTTGTAATTATAACATCACAATGCACTCACAGCAGCCAATCAACAATCTCCCCTGGGAGTCAAGTGAATTTTGAATTCTAGCAGTCAGTCAGCAATCAACTGTCACTTCTTTAAATTCTAACATCACAATGCATTCACATCAGCCAATCAGCAATCACCCCTGAGAGTTAATTGAATTTGAAATTCCAGCAGGTAGTCATAATTGAATTTGAAATTCCAGCAGGTAGTCAGCAACCAACTGTCACTTCTTGTA
>NW_017316411.1:0-662 GCF_000935625.1 Nanorana parkeri
TCCTCTATTAGGGCCTCCTCCGCCCGAATTTCTCTCAACAGCCCTGGATAGGTAGCGATATGATTTGGACGTCTCAGAAGGATCTTGAGGACAATGGGATGATTAGGTTGATCACCCTGCAGGATTTGATCTAATCGAGTCTTGTCAACTGCCAGATGATCTACTCCTTTCTTCTGCATGACTTGTCGTAGCACCTTGTCTACTCGAGCTACATAATCTGATAGCTTCTCTCCTCTCCTCTGGTGAGTGTGCTCCAGCTTGTATATTAGATCAGAGAGTTTCTCCACCCTTTCAAAGGCAGCACGTAAGGCATCCATGTAGTCTGTGGCAGTGCAGTCCTGCTTGCCTAACCTTAAGTTACAGATGATCTCTGCAGCAGGTCCCCTCAGGCTTTCAACTATTCTCTGTTTCTTTTGCACTTCAGGAACATCCCACTCCTCCAGCGCCTGAGAAGTTTGCTCCACCCAAGTCTCAAAGTCTTCTTCCCCTGACGGAACGGGTACCTTCCCTGAATAGAACCGTAGTTTACGATATCCATAATGAGGGATCTGTGTTGTGTTTTTCGCAGAGTTTTCAGCCAGTTTCCTTATGTCCATGAAAGAAGCTGGTAAGCTATTTGACACTGACACAGAGGAGTCATTCACTTCCATTACATCAGACAT
>NW_017316412.1:0-662 GCF_000935625.1 Nanorana parkeri
CTCTTTTGATTGACAGCAGCTCTGTGTAAGTGTCTCAGAGTGTGAGTCATCTTCTCTTTCTCGACTAGCTCTTTTTAAATAATTTTTTAACAAACTTTATTTATAAGGTACATGGACAGTGGAGCAATCCCATGTCTATCTTTTTTTTTCATGTCATACTGAATTCTGGTTGGCTGGTTGTTTTACATATTAAAATAGCACAGTCAACTATTACAAACAGGTAAGGTCATCTAAACAGAATTTTATGTGTTTATTTATTTTTTTGATAGACTTAAAAAAATAATTATTTGCAAATGAACAATTTCACTTTCTTGGTAATTGTTCACTTGCATTGTATTTTATCCATATGTGCGCTGATCGATATGGTACTTTTTTTCTGAATAGACTCTGTGATTCATATAGATTACCTCACTGGGCGGTATGATTGACGTGGATTTCATCGCTGGACTTCGTGATTGCAGTGGATTTCACCACTGGACACTATTCATTTCAATCAAATTTATATTCTAAATAGTGTTTGTGTATTTATTTGCAATTTACTCTCTCAGAATGGGTAATAAGGGGTACCAATGCACCCGGTACTCATTCCTGTAGGGGGGAGGGACATATATCATAATATCTTATTATAAAGGGGACCACATTCTGACAAGTTACCCCCCCCC
>NW_017316413.1:0-206 GCF_000935625.1 Nanorana parkeri
CCACCGAGGCCCGGCCTTGGGGCGGCAGGGCGCAGAGGGGGCGGCAGCAGTATGGAATCTCCCGACGCCCGGAACATGAAGTTCTGGGCGTGGGGAAGGAAGTTGCTTTCTACATTTAGTCCTGCTTTGCACAAGACGGGCTAAATGTAGAGCAGGGAAGCCGATTGTACGTTTACATGTCGCCGAGATCACTTGTAATAAATTTG
>NW_017316413.1:292-662 GCF_000935625.1 Nanorana parkeri
GAGTCTCTCTCCTGTCCCGAGTCCCTGCCGCCGATGCGGTGAGCAGAGCGGTAGGGTTAAAAGTAACCCTGCCGATCCGTGTACACAGTGAGAGGGGAGAGCTGTGCTAGAACTCCTGTACTGGAGGTGACAGGGTCAATAAAGAGAACCTGTCACCTCCAATTGCTATCACACAGGGGCTTGTTAGCTAGCTACCTGTGTGATAGCAATAAATTTAAGTGGGGGAAACAAAACAAAAAAATGATAAAAAAATAATAAAATACAAATTAACAAAAATTATTTATAAGAAATAATCAAATAAAAAAAATAATAAGGTGATTAAAAAAGTCAAAAAAATAATAAGAAACAAATTATTACAAAATAAGAAAAT
>NW_017316414.1:0-661 GCF_000935625.1 Nanorana parkeri
TCTTCACATTTTTCACTGATCATACTAAATACATATCAGTGCTTATGTTGGTGGTAGGTGGTGCAATGCCCCCTTACAATGCTATTGAAAGCAGAAAGGCTCCATTATATTGGTGGTCAGAGAAGAACACCCTTATATTTGTAGTCAGAGATGTGCTCCCTTATATTGGTAGTCAGAGAAGGGCACCCTTATATTGGTGGTCAGAGAAAAGCACCCTTATACTGGTGGTCAGAGAAAAGCACCCTTATCTTTGTAGTCAGAGAAGTGCTCCCTTATATGTGTAGTAAGAGAATTGCTCCCTTATATTGGTGGTCAGAAAAGTGTTCCGTTATATTGGTGGTCAGAGAAGTGCTCCCTTATATATGTAGTCAGAGACGTGCTCCCTTATATTGGTAGTCAGAGATGTGCTCCCTTACATTGGTGGTGAGAGAAGAGCCCCCTTATATTGTCAGTCAGAGAAGTGCTCCCTTATATTGGTGGTCAGTAGAAATATTACCCCTTTACATGAGAAGAATGCCCCTAACACTGGTAATCAGTGAAAAGAATGCTGCTCTTTCAGACAGGTAGGTAAAAAGGTAATCGTGTCATTGGCTACATACCTGAGTGGTGAAAGAAGAGGTTCCATGGGTTGCAGGAATGGTTCTGCCAATGCTGTTGGTGC
>NW_017316415.1:0-661 GCF_000935625.1 Nanorana parkeri
ATTTATCCGGAATCTACCAATCCCTGTGGATGCCGGATAACCAGGAGTTTACTGTAATTAGGGTGAAGTAGTTAAGGTGAATGCATCTTATTGACTCTGTGGTTGTAACAGTAATGTTGCTAGACTTCTAAAAGATTGGGGATAACCTGGTAAACCACTGGAGGCAGCATATGGTGAGCCTTAGTGGAGTGGTGTGGCCAAATGCAGGTGGTTGTAAGGAAAACCAGACTTCATCTTGTATAGTCACAGTTTTCAAACAGATATTATACACTTAATATGTCTCTTCACAGTATAGGCCTCTGCTTAGAACCAACTCCATGCAAAACTTTTTTTTTTGGGGGGGGAGGGGGGAGATATGGGGATAGCACGGGGAATCAGTAAAGCCCATGTCCGCCTTTTATTTGCTTTCTGCATCATTATTGGTGACATTTCTTCCCACTTCCTGTCAGTACAGCAAAAAACACATTTTTAGTAGGGTAGGAAAAGGTTTTATCTTCTAACAATGTTTTTATTGTCCATGCCTTCCGCTATCATTGACAGTGTTCCCCCATTTCTTGTATGGGTGTCAAAGTGACAGAAAATGAATTAAAATCACCCCAATGGCGTCACTGACAGAAAAACAGCCTCATAGTTCGAGCCGACATGTGACAATGAAACTGTC
>NW_017316416.1:0-661 GCF_000935625.1 Nanorana parkeri
GTCAGGACACTATCTGCATGGAGTTTGCATGTTCTCACTGTGGTTGTATGGGTTTCCTCTTGGTACTCCAAAGACATGTTGGTAGGTTAATTGGCTCCGGTCTAAACTGGTCCTGATATGTACGTAGGGCTGCAGCTAACGATTATCTTCATAAATCGATCAGTTGCCCGATTATTTTTTCAACTAATCAATTGGTTGCATTGAAGAAAAAAAAAAAAAAACCAACCCTCTCTCTTTCTCTCTCCAGACCCCTCCCCTCAACTAACCGATAATTGGAATAGCTAACTATTCTCATAATCGATTGAATGAATTAGTTGTTGCAGCCCTATATGTATGAGAGATAGGGATAATAGTTTGTTAGCTCCTTGAGGACAGGGACTGATGTCAATGTGCACTATGTAAAGCACTGTGTAAAATTGTTGGCGCTATATACATATCTGTAATAAATAAATGAAGCCTTAGACATGACTGACAGAAATATTTTACCGGAATACGCACTCTAAATGCATCAATCTTTTGGAACCGGGAGCAGCGCTGGTCTAAGGCAGAGAAAGTGCGACGGCAACAATGCAAATAAATGATTAAACCTCTGCAAGGGGGCATCACCGACCAAAAATTTGGGAAAGTGCTTTTTAAACACAGCAAGCTCCCCTCTTATATA
>NW_017316417.1:0-661 GCF_000935625.1 Nanorana parkeri
ACAGGGAGAACATGCAAACTCCATGCAGATAGTGACCTGGGGTTGACATTTTATTGTCCGTTTTTTTTAAACATTGTGATTTTAGTGGTGTTTTTTTTTTATTTTTTACTATATATGACCTACATACATCTGACATCTGAGTTTTAGTTAATGAGCTCTACTGTAAATGCACCTTTTTTTCAGCAAAGCAGGTGAGATTATCATGGTAAAATTCGGAGAAAAAAACCTCCACCCAGTACCTATAAAATAATAAATATTCATATACAATATTTTAGATTAGCCTCATTAGAAATATATATATTTTTTATTTTTACTATAATGAAAAGAGAGTCTATATTCAAATGTGCTATGAATTCCCTTTAATGCCCCAATAGCAGATGTTTACAGTACATTACAATAAAAGTAGATATCTTGAGTTGCATGAATATATGCATGCAGATTTGTCCATGCTACAGATAATCATACAATTCATGAGTCACAATTCCCCCAATTCTTGATTTTCAAGATTTCACTACAAGCACATCTAAATACAAAATATTCAGGTTTCTCAAACATTTAGGTTTTTTGTCAATAAGATGACTTTTATAAGGTGTTGTGTGTTTATTTACAATTTTGTTTACTATTTGGTGAATGAGTAAGGGTAACAACTACCCCTTACTCA
>NW_017316418.1:0-661 GCF_000935625.1 Nanorana parkeri
GGCATAAGGGGGAACTTGAAGCGCCGCGGGAGAGAATCAGCAGGGCCCAAGAAGCCAGCGCTAGAGGAAGCGAGGCGGCAGCGGAGGGAGCAGAGCCGCATAAGCCGATGCCTCCTCTATAGCGCCGGCTCCTACCACAGGTGGAGTGATACCAAATGCACTCCGCCTATATAGGAATTGATAGTAAAAGCGCACTTTGCTCATTCTGGCCATTGCTGATTCCATTATTTGTCCATTAGCGGTTTTAATTTTCTGTTTTACTCTGATTAAAAATAAAGGAGAACTATGAGGCGAGTGCTTTTCACTCACCTCATAGTTCTAGCCGACCTGTGACAATGAGACTGTCACAAAATTGTCGGGATCCGCTTCAGCGTCTTAGTATACCATGAGCAGTAGCTTGCGGTATACTGCGGCATCTCAGTATACTGCGGCATCTCAGTATACCGCGAGCTACAGCTCGCGGTATACTGATCCTAGTTTGTGTCCTCCCGTTAGTTTATGTCCTCCTGTTACCCTAAGGAGAACTATAGGGAAAAGCCTTAACCTCATAGTTCTCCTTCAATTAAGACATTTCTGTCTTTTGTCATGTGACTCGTAGCTCCTGAATCAACATACCATGCTTGCAACAAAAAATCTGCGCTTTTGGAAAGTAAACTAAAAG
>NW_017316419.1:0-661 GCF_000935625.1 Nanorana parkeri
TAAGGGAATATAAATTATGCAGATTAGTGGGGATTTTGATATCGAGATATGTAATGGCCACGTCCGCCCAGGTAAATGGAAAGTGGGATTGACAAAAGCGGACCATATCATCCGGGAGGGATATGTTGATGGCCGAGGATTTAGAAAGATTGATTTTGAATGAGGAAATAGTTGCAAATTCTTGGAAAGCTCGCAGGAGATTGGGGAGGGAGATTCTCGGTTGGGTCAGGAAGAAGAGCAAGTCGTCTGCAAAAGCAGCCACTTTGGACTCCTTAACGGGTGTGGGAAATCCATGGATGTTTGGGTCAGCCCTAATTCTGCGGAGGAAGGGCTCCATCGCCAGCACAAAAAGCAGTGGGGACAGCGGGCACCCCTGTCTCGTACCATTGCAGATGGGGAAGGCATCCGACAGAGAGCCGTTCAATCGGATCCTGGCGATCGGATTGTGATAAAGCAGGGTTATGCGATCTAGCATTCGAGGGCCCAGGCCCAAGTATCGCAGAGAAGCAAACAGGTAATCCCATGCCACTCTGTCGAATGCCTTCTCCGCATCTGTGGACAACAGGAATTCAGCAAGCCCCCGACTCCTAAGCCAGTGATGGAGGCATATAGCCTTAGAAGTGTTGTCTCTGGCTTCTCTCCCGGGGATGAATCCCGCCTG
>NW_017316419.1:2114-2314 GCF_000935625.1 Nanorana parkeri
CGGAGGGAACATGCAGCGCAGCCATGGGGGCTCGAGAATGGAACCTAAGTAGGGCGTGGGGCCCAGTAGGATCTGGGGGAGAGGAGTGGTGTAGGCGGGAAGAGCGCAGCTAAATCAGACAAGGAGGAAAGCGGGAGGCGGACGGGGGAGAATCAGTTGGAGGAGGAGCTAAGTAAAGGGAGTAGAGAGGAGAGGAAGAA
>NW_017316420.1:0-661 GCF_000935625.1 Nanorana parkeri
AAAGCACGTTAAAATAAAAAATCTTAAAAAATGTTCATTAAAAAAGTGAAATACACCCCTCAAAAAGAGGAGAGTTTGAATGGAACATGAATATAGTGATGTTCCTAATTTAATCATTTTTTCCTACGTTTTACGCCACCAGCTAAAAGGCAGTACTTCTATTGGTCTGATGTTTAAAAATACAACACTGTAGGGTTAAAACATACAACTCAGCCAGACAAGGCTCTGAAGTTTACACACATGGAAAGTTCAAAATATTTAGTTAGAGGGTTACAAAGACCCACATCAAACCATACAACCCAAACAAAACCAAAGAGGGGAAAATACAACACATCACTGATGTGGTTTCCCACACTGTATTATCTGTAACAAGTTTAGATCTAACATAAGAATCCATAAACAATTATTACAAAAAACAATAGAAATAGGTATGGAATCTGAAAACCTTCCATAAAGCTGAAAGAACAAAGAAATAGCTGCTTTTCATTAACAATGTCATCCACACAGGCAGGCAGAGATGGAGTTCCGTAGTTATATATAAATGATTTAAAAATAACAACTTAACATGCTACATAGCACTATTTTTTTATTTAATAATGTAATTGTCAGGACCAGCACGATGTAAGGCACCTGGTTGCAAGGACAGGGAAATGGATCACAG
>NW_017316421.1:0-661 GCF_000935625.1 Nanorana parkeri
CCCTTGCAGTGCAGGGGTAGCCCTACTGCAAGGGTTAAGATGATTTCTTCCCGGGTTAAAAGTGGTTGGATACTAAAAGATGAACAGACCTTTATACAGTATATTTTAGGATCACTATTAATTAACTTAGGGCTAATTGCCATCCCCTTCCCTCCCCATAATGAAGATCCAATGGACCATGCACTACTGCATATGCATATGTTTCCATCCATCGGTTATAACAGAGAGCCTGCCTACTCAGAAAGCCTGCAAGGAAACAGCATCTCCATTTTTCTTTATGATAAAACACGGTAAATACACAGAGCCAGATCAACTATTGTCTGTACACCAAATATTTGGCGCATTGAAAACTGTTTTTTTTCGATGTGCCAAATAACAATTACATTTGAAGGGTTTAAAAATAAATGTGACTAAGAAGTAAGTAATTGTTAAGAAATCCTAAGTGTGACTTTTCACAAAAAAAGTCTCTGAATCTGCGCCAAATTAATAATTATGTAGAAACTGAGTTTGTCAATGAGGTGTGCAGTAGTGCACCAAGAGCATGATGAGGCAAGACAATTTTACACATTCTACAATGCACCAAATTAAATGTATGCGCTGCGATTTATAGTTGTATATAGTATAGTATAGACAGAATATTTTTTTTTACATATTATGCGCC
>NW_017316422.1:0-661 GCF_000935625.1 Nanorana parkeri
TGCACGATATTCTAATTATTCGAGTTTCACCTGTATTCTGGCCATGCCCTATGCTCAGAGATTCCTGGGGTAAGGAGGCTGAGGTATGTCACACGTTGACAGGGGTTAGGTTGGGGTACGATCCGGCTGAATACCTCTTCCACCTGGCTCCCATGCCGTTACGCCGATACAAGAGATCTCTCTTAGTGCGGCGAACATCTGCACCACACTTAGTGGAAACGCACATCTGCACCACCGATCTCACTGTGGCTGACAAGGGTTGGAGAGATATACAGGATGGAGGATCTCCTGGCCTCTGCTAGCCACAGAGTTACCCAGTTCAATCGTACCTGGTTCTACTGGACAGAATTCATGACATCCCCAGAATATGCAGCCCTACTAGGGGAGGTGTGATGAGCGGAACATATATGCCCGTGGCACCCTTTGGCCTACTTGGGTGGAGATGTGAGATTGCCTCCATCTAGTGTTCTCATATGGATGAGAGGTTACCTAGGCCTCTGGCCGGGCCACATGGAGGTAAGAAAAGGAACCCCTGGGAGTTCGCTGAGAGCTATGTGCATTTCTCTCCCCCCTACTGCCGTTCCCTCTCTTCTCCTTTCTCTTCTTCCTCCTCCTCCTTATCTCTTAACCTCCTTTCACCACTCTCGCTTATAAGTATGGA
>NW_017316423.1:0-660 GCF_000935625.1 Nanorana parkeri
AAGGCCCTATTCGATTCTGATCCCTTATCAACAACTTGGGTATGGTACCTTTCCCTACCCTTCAACAATGACTCCAACTTCCATATTCCCAAATTTTTAGATACTTACAAGTAAAGCACTATGTCACCTCATTGGTCAAAGTGTACCCGTCTGAACCCTCCCACACTGCGTTCGAGAGAATCTACGAGGACTCCATGCATCCCAAAGGTGTGATCTCTGTGCTATATCAATCCTTGCTCTCTTCCTCATCTGCCTCGCTTCATAAATGCATGACCGCCTGGTCAGAGGACCTGGATTGTACCCTTGATATTGACCTATGGTCACAAATATGGGACATGATTAAATCATGCTCTCGCAGCACACATGCCCTTGAAATCAACTATAATGTTTTACTTAGGTGGCATTTTGTTCCAGTCCAGTTAGGTCATGTGGACTCACAACGTTATCCAGAATGTTTTAGAGGATGTTCTGAGGCAGGCACAGTATTCTATATATGGTGGTCATGCCCATATGTCCAACATCATCATTCTGCAATTACTGGCAAACTACTGGCAACTTCCTGTCTCAGAGTGATGATGCAACACCACTATTAAACCATCAGCTTGTCTATTTAGTCTCTGCCTTTGCGTGTGTTCAGATCTACCAAGTGCTCTGCTGTTG
>NW_017316424.1:0-660 GCF_000935625.1 Nanorana parkeri
TCATATATATGTGTTGGAATTGTGTATTGAGTTGTGTGGCGGGAGTTCAGATTTAAATGATTTTGTACAGGATCTAATGTCTAGAGCAAGCACAGATTCGGTTAATTTCACCTTAATTTAACTTTAGTAAATTGTCTCCTGTGAGTAAGAGTACTATCGCTATTTGCTGTTTTAAATAAAGGCTTTTGGCGTTAAATCATTAATGTTCAGTATAATGGGTTAAACTAAAGTTGTAACAATTGCTTATTTCTACATCTTAGTTATTACTAGATGCATTGAGGAAAACAAAACGCAAGTAAATACAGCAGACTGCTAATTCTCGAAACTAAAACACCATGCTGAAATCATTCATTCTATAATTTTACCTTGATGCCTTTCAGTCAAATTGAGCAGGGATTCCACAGTGGCTCTGCATATTAAAGTGACAATGTCATTAAAAGATCATTAAGAAAAAAAATCTTCCTGCATAAGAGGCAAGTAAAGACTTCACTTCTCCCCCTGCCTGTGCTTCCAAATAGTGCTGCACTGAAGAGGAAATGTCTTCTGATGTGCACTGAGAAAGGAACACTTTTGAGAGTGTCAATCTCCTGTATCCTCCACAGAACTTAGGGGTCTATTCACAAAGCAGCCGAAGGATCTAGCTTCGGCCCCAGGACCCCT
>NW_017316425.1:0-660 GCF_000935625.1 Nanorana parkeri
TGGCACACCTCACACCGCACACCCCACACCGCACACCCACACAGACCCGGGAACTCAGAATAGGATGGTGGGGGCCCCTCATAATGGGCACAGCGGGTATAAAGACCCGGGAACTCAGCACAGGGATGGTGGGGGCTCCTCATAATGGGCACAGCAGGTGTACAGACCCGGGAACTCAGCACAGGGATGGTGGGGGCCCCTCATAATGGGCACAGCGGGTGTACAGACCCGGGAACTCAGCACAGGGATGGTGGGAGCTCCTCATAATGGGCACAGCGGGTGTACAGACCCGGGAACTCAGCACAGGGATGGTGGGAGCTCCTCATAATGGGCACAGCGGGTGTACAGACCCGGGAACTCAGCACAGGGATGGTGGGGGCTCCTCATAATGCACATTCAGCGTTGTTCGCGGAGATCATATGATTGTAACATTGTTTATATTCACTGATCGCCCTCCTGAGTCTGTACAGGTCACACATCAGTGACAACATATCAATGGAAGTCTCTCCCGTACACATAGGGGGTCATTGTGCTCAGGATGTCAGGACGGGTTACATTTCCTGTCTGGTATGTCTGTGTTTATATTTATCATATACAAGGAGACCAAAAATCCCTCATCCTGGAGACTGTGGGGGAGGGGACATTAGAGTGTAAGCTCCT
>NW_017316426.1:0-659 GCF_000935625.1 Nanorana parkeri
ATCGAACAGGAAATTTTTAATCATTACCAGCCCTAGTATAAACACATGTTTGCATGTCACTTGCCTGTAAAAAACTTATGTAAGGCCATAGTACATAAGAATATAAAGAAAATGGGTTCTATTGTGCAGGTAAAGTAAAGGGTATTTCCAGGAAAAAACCTGAGACTATCCTTGAAAATCAGAAACAATTGCCAGCTACGCTTACCTAATCAAATGAGTGTTAAATACAAACAATACAAAAATATAGACTGAATAATATAAATGTTTGTTTTTTTAATGGTTCTGCTCATACAATTATAACTGAAGAGACAATCATCTAGACACATACTGATTTCTACTGCTAGTATAACTTCTTTATATTCTGTAGTCCTGCTAAGCTTATAATACATTTCTAAGTTTACCATTCAAATGATACAGCTTGGTATGCCAACATTTGTTACTGCTATTCAATGTATCTGGCTGTCCAAATTTAGAAAATGGCAATGCAAGCCAAACGGGTGTGTTAAGCAATGAGGTAACAATCAATGCGGCCTCTATTTTGGAGTTGGCAATTATTTTTGCATCATTGGATGCTTAAATTGGGCTGTTACTGAATAGAAGAAAAACAAAACACAGAGTAAAAATGTTTGTTATAAGTGAGCTGTCTCAAAGTGAGGTTG
>NW_017316427.1:0-659 GCF_000935625.1 Nanorana parkeri
CCCCCACCTTGACCGTGACATGCTACTGAGGGAACAGGTTTTGCTGATGCCTTGTGTGTGGTCAATGCCATGGTATCAAGTGTGGCCGCGTGGCACTGAGATTAGGCAACCCCAACCTAAAAGATAATCAGATAAAGACTATAGGGCTGAAGTGTTGCCAGGGGACTAAACATGGAGGTTCAAAGTTGGCCATACACCAGTAGAAATTTGTTTGATATAATTTTGTTTTCAGAACATTCGATATTCGAACAGGTGGCTGCATGCAGCTACACACAGCAACTGTCCCATCCGGGCGCAGGTCTCTGCACAGACATGCATACTGAACACCACTGCATGTCCGTGTAAATACAGCCTAATAGTTAATTGGGTCAAATTGACGATAGATTTTGACCACGGTGACAACAAAATTGAACCAGCAGGATGGAAAATTTTTCTTGAACAAACAAAATTCTAATATTGAATATGGTTTTTGTGCTAGAATCTCCATTCATTTCATAATTGAGTGTTAAAGTAGTTGTAAAGTCACAGCATATCCTATCCTGTTATAACACCAGCACTATACTAGGAGTATTTACTAGAGTTGTTTTTAATAATGCAATCAAAGCTTATGGGGAAAAAATCCCTTTTATTTAGTGAGTGCTGCCTTCCGTCTGCCCATC
>NW_017316428.1:0-659 GCF_000935625.1 Nanorana parkeri
CGGCCAGAACGCACTGTGGCTGGTGTGAACTAGCCCTAAAATGGGCCTGTAGTGAAGGGGTATTACAGGCTGGTACTCAAGTGGTTAATGATGCAGTTGTTGCAAATCATGGGAAAAGTTTGGTCAAATGGGATTGCACATTTCCTGTAATTGGTAAACAAGGAACAAAACACGGGAATAAAATCCTGCACAACTCTAAAGTCTCCTCCACAGATTGTATAGCCACATTGCAATACCTGGACAGCCAACACATGGTTCTCACCTGTATCTCCTCCCGCTCCTTCTTGTCAGGCAGTGCTCGTGCCGCGCTGGCATATTTCTCAAACACTTTACGCTCTTTCTGGAGCTTTTTCATTTCTTCTTTTTTATACTCTTCTATCCTGACCAGCTCCTTGGATTTTTGCTGTTCAAAGTCTGCAACTTCCTTTCTGTTAAGAAGAAAAAAAATAATCATACCAACTGGAGCATTTCCAAAATGGTCTTAAAAGGAAGCCTAAACTGTACATGCTTGCTGCCATTGCTGACCTGTCCTTTGTAAAATTGCCAATTCTCTGGCTATAGAGTTGACGCAATAAGAACAAAAGGGCTATGACTGCGCTATCAGCATGGAGTTGGGCCTCCGATGACTGCAATGCTGAAGGGGCAGTGTGCGCTTGCGC
>NW_017316429.1:0-659 GCF_000935625.1 Nanorana parkeri
CAGGGAAGGTGATCCCCCATTCGAGCTATACCCCCACAGTGTTTACAATTTTTGTATCATATTCTAAAGTGCAATAAATATATACCGTGACAATTATCTACCATAAATCCAGCAATATAAAATCCACTCTTAATCCATAGCTATAATGCAATTCTTACTCACATGTAGATTATACACAAATTGAATCAAGATTGGACATACACTTCTTAATCCTCTGTGAACGCCATCGACTGTGCACTGTGCTTCCCAGTTCCACCCAATTTGTTTGAATAAAGAGTTTTTGTACACAAATTGATCTGCACTTTGGAGCATTCTTATATTTATGGCATGTATCCATGAGTTTTATAAAAAAAAAGAAAAGCGAAGATATATTGGAAGTGGCAATACCACAGAGTAACCACAGAGAAAAGAGATCAGGAGTTTTCCCTGTATGCACGAGAGTGCACACGTACGTTCCCATGCCTGGGGGACAAGCGTGATTAGACCTGCTTTGGGTCTACGAGTCAGTTGAGCAGCATTCCTAAAGATATGGTGGTGTAGATATCTGTTATTGGTCACATCAGTGAAATTTACACAATATTATATCAAAGATTATTGATTGACCGATTAAAAGGAAGAAAAAAACTATTGCTTAAGAAGAAAAATAACTGAACTGTATA
>NW_017316430.1:0-659 GCF_000935625.1 Nanorana parkeri
CCCGGGGCGTGCGTTCTTCGTATGGTTCTGTGTATTAGCGGAGTTCATTACTGATGATTGCTATAAGGACGCCTCATAAAGTGGCTTTTATTTGCCATTTAAACATGAAATGCCAGCGATAGCCGCGATATTTATTAAGTGGCGCCGTCATTGTTTAATTAAAGTTTCGGCGGACGTTTCGCTGTGTTTTTCCGTGCGGCTGAGCGCGGATTATCATTGTTTTCAGCGGCGTTATTATTTACTCTCTATAAGATGATTTTATTGTCTGTCCAATCGGCGTGTCTTCACATCCGTGGACGTTTCATTTGTTTACGGCCAGACATTAGCGCACTGACTCCGTGCCCACGGGCGCCGGCGTCCGCTCGATGATTCGGGTTCGGTACAAGAAAGGCGCTTTTAATTAAAGAAGCCGAGTGTCAGAGCGATCGTCTTCCTGATAGACCCGGAGACTGGCAGCCTCTCAATCAATAGCCGTTATATTTTATTAATTAGCGCAGTCTGAGCGCCGCGGCGACCGCCCCCTTCCCTTCTCCCTGAACAAACACCGCCACCGCCGCGCACACTGCCATCATTAACCCCACATTTCCCAGAATACACCACCACAGCACTGCAGCCAACAGAGGCGCCTGCTGCAACTTCCCACAAAATCTCACATCAAA
>NW_017316431.1:0-659 GCF_000935625.1 Nanorana parkeri
AGCATAACGTGATACACTCAATGCGACGTTTCGGGGTCTCATAGGATCCCCATCATCAGGCAGAACAAGTGAAGGGGATGAAGGGGATCCTGTGAAACCCTCAAACGTCACATTGAGTGTGTCACGTTATGCTGCTGATACGTCAATAAACAGACATATTTGATTTGCTATTGTAGTGTCGGTGTCTATATATTTCGTTTGCTATCTGGGTTTAGCAGCCACAGATCATTTAGCCTGGAATTGGGCTTAAAATCTGCAGATTTCAATAAAATAAGGACTGGTGGTTCCCATTCACTTTAGGCATTTTCTGTTACAGAGTGATAACTGTCTTTTAAAAGGTGCTGCTGCCTTGTCACCATGTCACATCTGCACTTAGTGGAGGTTACAAGCACCCCTGCCAACACACATTGCACAGTTCATGTTCCCCATTATCACACTTAGGAAGTCACTCTAGAGCAATGATATGCATCCATCACTGAAGTGGGAGCGTATAGACAGGAAGAAGTTGTCAGATGTTGAGGAAGATGTTCTACACTGAGATGCAGAAGGATGAGAAAGGTAAAAACAATATTTTATGGAAAAACAACCATGACAATTTTTATACAGTGCTTTAGCAAACTAAGGGGTCTATTCACTAAGCTACCGTAGGCAGCCGAGTG
>NW_017316432.1:0-659 GCF_000935625.1 Nanorana parkeri
AACGGAGTTTGGTCTTCTGCGACATCAAAAAAGAGGGTTTGCGATGACGTGATCAGCTGAAAAGTCTCAAGTGGTAGCAGAGCTCAGACAATGTGCTTCTTCACTCCGCCATAGCCAGGCCACGCCCCCCCTCCGCAATGTATTAAGTATCAGGGGGAGGGAGAAATAAAAAACAAAAAAGGTGCACATGAAATGGAGGCAAGTTGAGCGGTGTGTAGTGCGTATATCAACTCACCGTGAGGTTCTTGAGGAAGTGTGATCATCGACGATGGGATTCCTGTTGGAGGCAGTTTCCGGCGGTCTGTTCTGGGACTGGGTGCAGGGACTTCAGTTGCAGAGTCGAGGTGCGATTCCATCGGATGCCTGTGTATGGGACGTGCTGCTGAACTGCGTTGCGATGGCTCGGGTGTGCGTCCGTCCTTCACGCTGTTCCGGCAGAGCTGGATCGTCTGGTCTGGTTTCGGATGGGGGACGTCGATCACGTCCTATGTTTGAGGACATCTGGTTCGCTGGTGGGTGGAGGACGCCGATCGCGTCCTGTGTTGGAGAGGGAGAGAGAGCTTGGGTGCGGGCAGTGGCTCTCTGTACGAGGTTGAAATGGGTGACGAAACACATTTTCCAATGCATGCTGAAATATATTTCAAAATGTATTTTGGAAT
>NW_017316433.1:0-659 GCF_000935625.1 Nanorana parkeri
GGTCCCCGAGTAGAGGTAACACCCCCTGCTTCCTGACACACACATATGCAATTTGTGGCCCGAATGTTGAGCATATGACTTGGCTTTATTCATTTACTTGGCATCTCTTGCTATACAGTTTGAGAGATGTTTTGTAACCCAATATGAGTTTTGACATTCCATAACCCCTTTTATGTCCTCTATGGTCTCCTGTCGGTTTGAAGTTTGTCTTCGTGTTCATTGCACGACTGATTGGATGGTCTTCTTGACACATATACACCTCCTATATCTCCCGATGAAGCAGATCCCTAAAGCTGGGTAACACACTGAGTTATTCTCATCCCATTGGTTGAGTACCTATAGGGGGCTTCTGGAGCATTACAACAGAGGATATATTGCCCCTTAATTAGGTGTTTCCACTGGGATCCTAATGCATATATACATTTTGGGACTTGAAAACATATGACTTGGCTTCAGTCATTCACCTGGCATGGCTTACTCTCCAGTTTAACAGATGTATTGTAGCCCAGTGTTAGTTTTGATGCTCCATAACCCCTTTTATACCCACCATGGTCTCCTGTTGATTGGAAGTTAATCTTTGGTTCATTGCATGCCTGCTTGGATGGTCTTCTTGAAACATATATGTGACGGACCCCCGTACTCAGGATGAGTATGTCCGC
>NW_017316434.1:0-658 GCF_000935625.1 Nanorana parkeri
GCCCCTACACACAGGACACGCCCCTACACACAGGACACGCCACACAGGACACGCCCCCTGGAATCTGGTCGCACACATCAGCAGACACGGAAACATTCTCATGTAAAATTATATTTGGCAAAATTCAGCAACCTGATAAATAACATTATAGATGCAGATTGTGCTCCGCCCCCATGCAAGCCCGGAGCCAGGGCGGGGACATACGGGGCCCCGGGGTATGTGGGTGGGAGGAGCCTAGGTGTTTGGCTCCACCCCCGTACAGCAGAATTCCTTGCGCTCAGCTGGTTACATAATGACCTCAGACATGGTCAGCGGAAAAACTTACACCGAACTGAAGACCACAGGGGGGCGCCAGGACACAGCCTGACCTGTCCGTGGGGGGCCCCTCAGGGCCCAGTGTGGCCCCCACACATCTGCTAAAGAAGCTGGCTCCTTAGATCTTGTACAGCATCTTCTTCCCACCTTAGTGGCAAGCATCGCCTGAGCTCTCAGGAGCCACTTGGGGCCCCTCGTCGGGGCTGTCGGCTCGGGTCTCCAGAGCGCCGTATGATGGATGAGCGGGAGAGGTCAGGGGGGAGAGGTCCTGTTCCTGGAGGACGGAGGCCACAAATACCTGCGGAGAGGACAGGAAGAGTCACCAACCAATCCCAGGAGTGAC
>NW_017316435.1:0-658 GCF_000935625.1 Nanorana parkeri
ACTTTAATTTCTTCAAAATGCTTATAGATACAGAGGTAATTGGGGACTTGTTTTAAAGTACTTAGGGTTAGGGTTCTTTAGAATATGTAAATACTTTAGATGTACATGATCTGGGCCAGGTTAACTTTAAATACTATAGCATTTAATTTGATTCGTATCAAGCAATGCCAATAAAATGCTCTTACCTCCAGAATTTGTCACCTACGAAGAAGTAGGTCTTTCCTGTGTTTTCATCATGGACTGCAGCATCAACTCTTCTAACAGTGCGGGGAAAGCCCAAGTCATAAATGCTTTTGGGTGAATCCTTTGTTACTTCATAACCATTGATAACCCAGTATTTAGCACCTAAATAATAAAATAATACTGAATTGATTAAAACATAACTCATTTATGATTAACAACTATTTTCTAAAATGCACTAATCTGGGGCACAAGAAGAAGGTATGTAGAAACAACTCAGATGAGTTGTACCATTTCTGTGAAATTCCAGACAAATAAGATGTACACACCTTTGAAGACGAGAACCTGATCCTTGTCTTGATATTCGTAAGCAGCCTGAATGTGATTTGGAAGGGCATCCCAGAAGGTTTTGATTAAATGATGCTCAGCTTGTGACTCCTGAGAAATCTGACGCCAGAAGGTTCTGGGAAATACAAAA
>NW_017316436.1:0-658 GCF_000935625.1 Nanorana parkeri
GGCTGAGCCCCCCGCTCCCTTGGCTGAGCCCCCCGCTCCCTCGGCTGAGCCCCCTCGCTCCCTCGGCTGAGCCCCCCACTTCCTTGGCTGAGCCCTCCGCTCCCTTGGCTGAGAAGACACCCCACACATGAATGGTCTCAGGATGCTTGACTGTACTGTTGACATGACACAGGACTGATGGTAGCAGACAAACAATGGGAAAGGGGATTCATCAGAGACAATGACTCCCTATCCCCCCCCCGCTCCCCATCCTCAGCAGTCCAATCCCTGGACCTTGTGCAGAACATTGGTCTGTCCCGGATGTTTCTCCTGGAGAGAAGCGGCTTCTTTGCTTCCCTTCCTGACACCAAGCCATCCTGCAAAAGTCTTCACACCCGCCTGCTGCCCTTCCCCTGACACCAGGCCATCCTGCAAAAGTCTTCACACCCGACTGCTGCCATTCATGAGCAAGCTCTGCCCTGGTGGTGCCCCCTCCCGCAGCTGAATCAGCTTTAGGAGACGGCGCTTGCTGGACTTTCTTGGACGCCCTGAAGGCTTCTTCACAACAATGGAACCTTCTCCTGGAAGTTCCTGATGATCCGATAAATGGCGGATTTCAGTGCAATCTTAGTAGCAGAGATATCCTGGCCCCTCCCCCCCGGAGAACTATCCTGGCCCC
>NW_017316437.1:0-658 GCF_000935625.1 Nanorana parkeri
TATTTTCCAATGGCACCCCAGTCGCACCGGGCGGATCGCACAGGTTTCCCGCTGCAATTCCGACCGTGCTTCTGAACAAGTACCTTTTTTTTGCGATACACGCCGCGTGGCTGTTTTAGCAGCGATTGTGTTTAGAAGCACGGAAGGAATCGCGGCGGTAAACCGCATGTACCGCCCAGTGCGACTGGGGTGCGGTTGGAAAATAATGGCACCCACAGCGCGATCGGTGCACACTTGGGCGACTCCTGATGGGGTGTTGCCTAGGTGTGCACCGGCCCTTAATGGATTAGACATTTTAAATATACAGCTGTTATAAAAAAAAATATATATCCCGGCCTCGGCTTCTGACGATTCCAGGAGGCGCGGATGATGTCCCTGCGTCTCACCGATGTCTCCTGGGTCAACTAGGGGCTGGAAATCTTCCAGGATTTTCAATACCAAGCTATCCAATAAGACAGCGGTGAAACATGGTGGGATCATCAGTGCCTCCTGGAAGCATTGGAAACTGGAACCAGGGTAAGTATTTTATTTTTTTTAGCAAAAGCTTTATTTTAAAATTTGCCTTTGGTGGGTGGGGGGCTTTCAAAAAGAGCAGACTTTCCATCTTTATAGAAGGTCCAATTTAAAGGAGAACTATGAGATGAGTGATTTCCACTCA
>NW_017316438.1:0-658 GCF_000935625.1 Nanorana parkeri
CTTACGATTATCGGACGAAACTTTTCGTCCGATGATCAAATCGTCATACGATTTTCGTACGACGGCCCCATCCTTCCCCGATTATCGCAAGGTTCAATCAGCAGTAGTTTAAAAAAACACCTGGACGACTTGTGGTAATTGACCGTAATTATTTTCATATGCGCAGTGTTAATCGTACGACTTTTGACGGACGGAAACGCCACCAACCAAGCGAACATCATACGATCGACCAAAGTTTTCAAACATGCTTGACCATCAAAAGTCGTACGATTGTACAGTACTATCGGTTGGGCACTACATTCACACGTTACGATTGTCGTACGAAAAGTCGATTGCATATGATTATCGTATGATAATCGCAAGGTGTATGGGCACCTTAACAGTCTCCTACACGTAAAGCCAGGCTTCCTTTTAAACGCTCACAGCCGCAATCATGGGCTACACCTGTGAGTACCAAGCTGCAGCGACAAAACCTGGACAGCTTACAGAGCTGATGGGATAATGGCCCACCCTTCTCTCATTATCCCAACCCCAGGGACCCAGAACACAATTTATAAATTGCACAACGAAATCATTAAAGCTTTCCCTGGTTTTAAAAAAAAAAACTAAACAGAGGGATGCAATCTAAAAGGCTTGGTTTTACATACCTCCCATTTAT
>NW_017316439.1:0-658 GCF_000935625.1 Nanorana parkeri
TTAATTCCTCTCATCCCTACACATGACCCTCTCCACCATTCTGGTCCCTTCCTCACACCCATTTATCCAAGACTTCTCACAAGTGTCTCCCTTTCCTCGATCACCTTCCTGCATTCCATTCAGCCCTCGAACCATATAAAAGTACCCTCAAAACCAACCCACCTCTTCAGACAAGCCTACAAGCAATGACTCTTTATTCATAATAATAAAGGAATGATCCGCATAGCTCTGCCCCATGTGACTTCATGAGGAATAGACCATTGTATTTGTGTTCTAAGAAGTCTTTTTCTAGTGGAGTTAGGGTTAGAATTTAGGATTATTATTGGCCTCCTTCACCTAATGTGACTGGTTATCTTATCTCAGTGTAATAACAGCTAAAGTGTATCTAAACTTAAACCTAATTATGTAATTTAGGATAGAGTAGAAAAGAATTAGAATGAGAAACCCAAATTATCATTGGTGATTGTAACATGAGGTGAGGAGAAAACTTCCAATGTGATACCTGTGCTGATGACAACTGTCTAAGAGTGGATTTCCCTCACTTTAAAGAGAGTTCCACTTACGTCTTTTCATGTCTACAGGAAGTAACGGAAAATCTAAAAATAAGCTAAAAGATGAAAAATTGGCTTCAAACTCACTTTAATTCTTATGGAAAGTA
>NW_017316440.1:0-658 GCF_000935625.1 Nanorana parkeri
GGGCTCTGCCCCCCCCGGGGAGAAGGATGTGGGAGGGGCTTATATGAGAATGTCCTCATTATAATGGAGCCCCCCAATATCCATGACCAGGCTAGATGGTGAGGGCCCCATGGACGGCCACGTGGTCATTCTGTGTGCGGTCAGCAGGTGGCGCCAATCTCGGTATCTGTTCTTATCCTGTGTGTATGGACTCTGCACAGTACCACTTCCCTTGTCCTGTGGTAGGGGAGGGGTGATGATGGGTCGGCCTCCTGGGATTGGATGGGTCATTCTGGAGGCGGGGAGAAGATGTGATTGGTTGGATTTGTCTCCTCAGCAGGTCCCGTCCTGGACGTCCCAACCGAGTCTCTGGAGTCTAAAGAAAGTAAGAAACAAAAATATCCCAAATAAATCACGTGACCCCCCCCCTCCCAGTAGATCCCGATCACGTGACCCCCCTCCCTCCCAGCAGATACCGCCACTCCTGATGACGCTTTGTTCTTTTACAGGTGAGGATGCGGAGTCGCAGGAATCGTTCACACTGCCAGGTAATCCTCTGTGGGGCCAAATCATAATGTAAATGCTGAGATAAGGCCCCGCCCACGTCCTCCACACTGGCCCCGGTCCCGCCCACGTCCTCCACACTGGCACATTAGTCTCAGATAAAGCTGGTACTCCA
>NW_017316441.1:0-658 GCF_000935625.1 Nanorana parkeri
ACAGGAAGTGAAAGGAAATCCCTCCAAAGAGAGGGAAATCCGTGCTGGCCAGCAGGGTTACCAGAACAAGTCTCCAGTACTTCAGTACTTCATTATTGGCTTCAGAACAGGAGATCCCAATGGTCCTCCCCCCACCCAGCTCAGCCCCATAGCAGTTTCAGGGGCTGCTTTGGTGGTAGTTCCACTAGTGCACTGGATTCTTACATGTCTTGGGGATTCAATTGAAGAAAACGTCAGCTGAATTACTATCTCAACACTATTAAGTTAATTACAAGGGAGATTCCTTCTTCTTGCTGATTTTTTTATGTATTTAAGGCAATAGAAAAATGGGAGTTGTGGGGATCCCTTTTCGTCAGCAGCAGAAACAGGTCTCCAATTACAGGGAAAGACAAAAATTGTGATTCCAGTAGGGAATGTTATTATTTCGTTCTGACACAGGTAAAATATGTAAGAACATATACAAAAATTGTTGATTAAATTCCCTTCACGTGTTGGTAATTTTTCTAATTCATTGCTTGTATTTGTAGAAATTTGTCATTTATTACCATGTTTGTGTATAGAGCACTTCAACAATATCCGGTTTCTTAGATGAGGATATTTAGCTACATGCAAAAGTTACAGATGTAAATACATTTATGATAGAAGTTGATCATAAAAT
>NW_017316442.1:0-657 GCF_000935625.1 Nanorana parkeri
ATATATCTGTCCAGCTAAAGCAATTATGTGACATGAAATACACTCTACCAGCAGCATTAAATGTCCACATGCCCTGGGAAATGGGAAAAAAAATGCTTGTGACAAAAATCTCACTTTGGTCTCATTTTGTTGGATTTAAATATAGTAAAATGCACATTTCAATGTGATGCCTCTGGAGTGAATGGTTATCATGTCAGTTTGTGACACATCCCTACTTTCCACTTGGTACTGTCATTGGGTTGTGACAGACTTAGACAAGTCTTGTTCTGAGTGCTCAGTGCTCTGCCCATAATTAATCGGGCACAATCCAACACAGACAGCCATACATATTGAGTACAGACTATTGGAATAATGTACAATATTTTCTTTTAGAGAGGACGGTGACTAAAAAGGCACATTAAACACATCAATACTTGTATCTAAAAGGGCCCCTTAGCATAACTACACCGAATATTTGCCACATGATTTAGAAATATTTGGAAAATATAACAGTTTGATTGAGAAGGCAAAAACTCTCTTCATGTAAGTGGAGTTGGTGGAGAAAAAAAGCAGCTGTGGCCCACAAAGCAGTTTTAATTTGTAAACAGAGTTTGGCCCAATTCACATTCCAACACATAGGGGTCTATTCACTAAGCTGTCGAAGGATCTAGCCGTAGC
>NW_017316443.1:0-656 GCF_000935625.1 Nanorana parkeri
CATACCCATTGTATGCTGCCATGTACGGTGTCAGGAAATATGTATATATATATATATTTGATATACTGTATATATTATGCTATGCTATGTTATGCTGAATAGTATGTTTGTATTGATTTTTCCCCTGTGGGATTTATACTCTTGCTGTTATATTGTGAAGACCAATATTTTGTGATACCTCATTTACCATAATAAATTGAGAGATTTCCAGCATACAATTATTCATGAGCTATTCCTAATGATATTATTTATTGTGCATAAATTAATTATATTTCAGAAGATAAGGCTGCAGTTGTTAAAATAATTTTGTAGTCCTTTTAATTGCAGTGGCTTGGGAAACATTTCATACTTTTTTTTAATAAAGCAAAAGAGATATGGTGTTAGTAAATGGAATCAAGTATTTTGTGTTTTGTCATTCTATTAGGAAGCTACTTGAAGCTGCATATAAGTTAAAATTACAATTTTCCTTATACTTTGAAATCAGGATACCCCTTGTCATTTTTCTATGGTGGGCATTTCTTTTTTTAGGTAAACTTACCTCCCTTTATTTTGAAAAAAAAACCCACAGATCTTAATTTCTCAAGCTGAAATGTATACAAACCTCCATATGAGGGTTCACTCAGAGACACAATATTTGAAAGGAAGTAGACATTGCA
>NW_017316444.1:0-656 GCF_000935625.1 Nanorana parkeri
CCGCTCTGCTCACTGCAGTGAGGAGAGACTCGGTGGTGGAGCCTGGAGGACGGAACCAGATGAGAGAGGTAAGTGCAGGGGGGAGCGGAGGGGGAGGAGGCTGCAGACTTTTTACATGTGATCTCGGCGACATCGCCGAGATCACATGTAAACGAACAATCGGCTTCCTCACTCTACATTTAGTCCTGCATGTGCAAAGCAGGACTAAATGTAGAGAGGGCAACTTGCCGCCCGACGCCCGGAACTTCCCCACAAGGACACTGCTGCCTCCCCTCTGCACCCTGCCGCCCCGAGGCCGGGCCTCGGTGGCCTTGTGGGGAATCCGGGCCTGATCGTCGAGTCTGTCTGGGATTACATTCAGGATTTGAGGCAGCCGACATCCACAGAAGATCTGTGCTTAGTTCTCCATGATGTTTGGAACAACCTATCGCCGAGTTCCTTTAAAAACTGTGTGCAAGTCTACCTAGAAACATTGATGAATTGATGCTGTTTTGAAGGCAAGGGTTACTTTCCATTTTATTAATTGAAAAAAATAAACTATTAACTCTTTTATTTCTAAAAGCATTTTTACTTTACAGCATTTTTCCACACCTGCCTAAAACTTTTCCACAGTGCTGTGTATGTGTGTGTGTATGTGTGTGTGTATGTGTGTGTGT
>NW_017316445.1:0-656 GCF_000935625.1 Nanorana parkeri
AACCACTCCGATCCTCCTACTTTGTTCTATGGGCGAACATATACAGTACTGTGAGTGAAATCCATCCATTTTTTCGACACGTATGATATATATTTTTTTTCATGTTGACTGTGTCTTTTTATATTTTTCCATACACGTGTATGACAAGATCTGATATCTCCTTTCCAATCTTTGGGAATCCTATCCTTATATCTTCATAAAGTGGAGTTTTTCAGGGTGTGCCCTCTAACCAATGTTTATCCACACGCATTTTTTCTTATTTATCAGCCGTATGCAGCCACTTATATGTTTGTTGATGTTTTTTGATATGGATTTTTTGATATATGTGCAATTTTAAATATATATTTAATAAATAATTTTCTACGACTAATATAAAGTGTATGGTCAAAAATTTTGAAACAGTGGTGGGATCCCCTTTTTCGGGGAAAAATCGTTTTTGTTAACAAATATCATCATACTCTGTTGTTATTAAAGTATTGTACAAACAATAATAACTTGCACTAGTTTGTTGAAATAAATTAGGCTGTGTTCACACAACTGTTTGTAGACCTGACTCTTTACCCATACATTTTTGCAAAAAATAAGGAATGGGAGATAACTGTTTTTACAGCGCGTAGGCTCAACCTGCCAGCCAGCCTGCAACCAAACAAGTAGCC
>NW_017316446.1:0-438 GCF_000935625.1 Nanorana parkeri
CCTTTCAGACATGATGTGGGGCTTATTATAACATTTTATTACAGAATATGGGATGGCAAAAAATTGCTACTTGGGTGCAATACTTTATCACATGTGGTGGATGGTTCACTATAAACTGTTGTACAATGGCTTATTATGAAAAAATAAATAAAAAAAACGGGAACACGTGACGCAGAACAGCAATGAGGCAGCAAAACCTGCTGCTAAAAAAACCCCCTAACAATTAAAAAAGAAAAACAATTCGGAAACACCTGTGCTGCAGAAGGGGGAACATCTGCGACATGGACGGGGGAACAGCAATTGTGCAGCAAAAGAACCTGCTGCTGAAAAAACAGGAATTAAAAAAGAACAAAAAAACAAAACAGGAACACTCGTGACACAGAAGGAAGAACCCCAGTTCACCTTTCTTGTGTAAAGAAATTATTTTCTTTCTCAGGC
>NW_017316446.1:1877-2533 GCF_000935625.1 Nanorana parkeri
AAGCCTTAGTTAGCAATATCTACATAGTTATTTTCTTTTTTCTTATTATCTTATATAAGTTCTTATAATATAAAGCCAGGTATGCAGAATTGGATATAGCTGTGCCACACTACAGAGTGTTCATGTTCTTCATAATATTAAGAAACTGACCTAAAATCATGATTTTGTATTGCTTTAGAAAAAATGTGACCTGTCCCTTTAAGAAAAAGTATCGGTAAAAGAAAAAGTATCGGTACGCGTACTCGGCCTTAAAAAAGAGGTATCGGTGCATCCCTAGTTTTTATTATTAAGGGAAAACAAAATCTAAACCCACATGGCCCCGTGTGAAAAAGTGTTTGCCCCCCCTGTTAAAACATAACTTAACTCTGGTCTATCAGTCTGGATACGGTTATAAAGCCATTTCTAAAGCTTTGGGACTCCAGCAAACCATAGTGAGAGACATTATCCACAAATGGCGGAAACATGGAACAGTGGTGAGCCTTCCCAGGAGTGGACGGCCAACCAAAATTACCCCAAGAGCGCAACGATGATTCATCCAAGAGGTCACAAAAGACCCCACGACAACATCCAAAGAACTGCAGGCCTCACTTGCCTCAGTTCAGGTCAGCGTTCATTACTCCACCATAAGAAAGAGACTGGGCAAAAATGGCCTGCAT
>NW_017316447.1:0-656 GCF_000935625.1 Nanorana parkeri
TATCTATCTATCTATCTATCTATCTACACTATATTGGCAAACGTTTTTGGACTGCCCTCCAAAATATTGGATTCAGGTGTTCCAATCACCTCCATGGCCACAGGTGTATAAAATCAAGCACCGAGACATGCAAACTGCTTCTACAAACATTCGTGAAAGAATGGGTCACTCTCAGGAGCTCAGTGAATTCAAGCATGGTACCGCGATAGGTTGCCACCTGTACAATAAGTCCATCCGTGAAATTTCCTTGCTACTAAATATTCCACGTCAACTGTTAGTGGTATTATAACGAAGTGGAAGCAACTGGGAACAACAGCAACTCAGCCACAAAGTGGTAGCTCACGTAAAATTACAGAGCGGGGTCAGCGCATGCTGAAGCACACAGTGCGCAGAAGTCGCCAACTGTCTGAGTCAACAGCTACAGACCTCCAAACTTCGTGTGGCCTTCAGATTGGCACAACAACAGTGCGTAGAGAGCATCATGGAATGAGTTTCCAAGTTTCCATGGCCGAGCAGCTGCATCCAAGCCTTACATCACCAAGTGCAATGCAAAGCGCTGGATGCAGTGGTGTTAAGCACGCCGCCACGTGTCTGGGTTTGGAGGTTGCCAGGAGATGGGTACTTGCCTGACTGCATTGTGCCAAGTGTAAAGTTTG
>NW_017316448.1:0-656 GCF_000935625.1 Nanorana parkeri
GCCTGTACATGAGCCTTCCTGAGGAGGGGGGACGGGCCTGTCCATGGGCCTTCCTGAGGAGGGGGTCCTTGCGGGCGCTGCAGGATCTCAGTCCATGGCGGTGTATTGTGTTACCAATGGTGTGTTTGGTGACAGTGGTCCCAAATGCCCCGAGATCATTCACAAGCTCCTCCCCCTGTGTAGTTCTGGGCGGATCCCTCACTTTCCTCATCCTCACCCCATGAGGCGACATCCTCCATGGAGCTCCAGACCGAGGACCATTGATGGGTATGTTGTATTCCTTCTCACAGAGCTTCTTGCTGAGAGTCTTGTAGCCCATTCCAGCCTCGGGCAGGGCCACGGCCCCCGACCTCATCTGCCAGCTCTATGGTCTTCCCATGGTGGGGGAGGGGTGATGGAGGATAGAGATTCTGTGGTCAGGTGACGTTAGGAGCACCTTCTTAAAGTGACAGGACTCACCTGTGCTCCACATGACCAGTCTGTGGGAGGAGTCAGAATTATTGTTGGTTGGTAGGTGATCAAATACTTTTTCCTCCCTGTATGTCCCGTGTCCTCTGTACACTTCCTGTGTTACCTGTCCCGTGTCCTCTGTACACTTCCTAATTACCTGTCCCATGTCCTCCGTACACTTCCTGTGTTACCTGTCCCGTGTCCTC
>NW_017316449.1:0-656 GCF_000935625.1 Nanorana parkeri
ACTTTCAAGTTTCTGACATTTATGAGTGTCGGTGTGATCAGTCCCACCCCTGTAAAAAGAAAGATTGTGCTCTCCAGCATCATTAGTATATATATGTGGCAAACGCAAATTATAGTCTAGCTATCACAAACTCAATATACTGAAGACAAGTGCTACAATAAGAAATCTTCCTCATGATAACACTGCAATAATCACACCATAAAAAGACGGCACTCCAAACAGGTTTTATAGTTCACATTCTCTATATCTTTTCAACATCAATACAAGTTCAACATACATTTTGCACAAAAAATACACAAAATCACAACTTCTGAACTATTCATGAACTGGTTAATAAAAGTACCCGTTGCATCATATAGTTAGCAGATATTGTGAATTGTCTGTACAAAAAGTGTTACAAAAAGAGTTGCCATAAACAAGGTTTGGTTAAGCAGGACATCAGGGGACAGGTGGAGGTGAAAGAAGGACATTGTTTCTGGAAGCAGGTCATCTTTGTCAAGTCACCGTCCACCATAGGTGGAATGGAACCTGAAGTGGGATTTGACCTGATAAAGGGGATCTGCTCACCGAAACAGAACCTGAGGTGGCATTTGACTTGATAAAGGGATCTGCTCACCAAAAAGGAACCTGAGATGGGATTTGACTTGATAACGGGA
>NW_017316450.1:0-655 GCF_000935625.1 Nanorana parkeri
ACCTAAAGGGCCCGGTATGAACTGGGGGCCCCACGCTGGTTTTTAATGTTCCTGTGCAGAGTCAGAAGTGAAAAAGAAACAAAATAAACATTTAATGTCCCCGAATCCTGAGGAAAGATTGCTGGGGGAGGGGAGACTGAGGAAAGATCGCTGGGGGAGGGGAGACTGAGGAAAGATCGCTGGGGGAGGGGAGACTGAGGGAGCTTTGTGAGCAGTGATCCCAGCGCTGGGTCAGAGGTCAGAGGTCAGAGGTCAGCGGAGTTCTTCCAGTGGGTGCCGTGTCCTCTCCGATCCTCGGTGACGGTGGGCGGAGTCGCGATGGGCAATAAATTGGGCAGATTTGTCGGTTTTCCTCTCCTCCTGACATGTTGCAGCAGCTGAGTGCTGACATTTCCCAGAGAACATTCCAGCAAATGTGCAAACTTTCCTCGGGGAGCGGGGGAGGGGGATTATTATAATTGTACGTCTTGTAATAAGCGGATCGGCCGCCACGCTCTGATTTCCCGCACCGCGCGCCCAGATTATCATCATCATCATCACCGCCTCCAATGACTAATCGCGGCTCAGCGCTAATTCCGACCAATCATCCGCTCCGATTAACTCTTCATCATCCCTCCGATCTCAGCCAATCAGGACCAACGCCGGGGAACCGGGA